>NC_064428.1:11381654-11616654 GCF_023375975.1 Astyanax mexicanus | reverse complement strand
AAAAAAAGTTGAGACAGTTTGGAAAATGCTTAAAAAATAAATAATTTAACGCTTTTATTAAAAATATATTTTAAATAAAAAAAAAAAAAAAATATATATATATATATATATATATATATATATATATATATATATATATATTATAAATAAAAATATATAAATAAATAAAAATATTATAAATAAATTCCAATTAACTAAAATATTTAATCTTTTTTTTTATTTTAATTGCATTGGGAGCCTATGCATAATATTTTATATTGACCTTTTTATTTAATTAATAAACCATCAATAAACAGTAAGAATATGAATAAAAAGTGTTCTAAATCACATTAAACAAGTAAAAATAACTTTTTTTTTTGCCTCAGTGGCTCTAGATCTAACCTACTCCTTTTCCAGTGCAGTGGGCGGGACCAAGATACCTTTTTACTGGTTTATAAACTTGTTCATTAGCTGGTTCCTGGTCTAATCTGATGGACAACAGCTTTCAAATAGGGTTAAGTGCATCAACATTTTAAAATAAATACAATTTTATCTGGTTAACTTCAGTTTATTTATTAATATACATCCATTTCTGCATGTAAAACCTGCAACACATTTTGTACAAAGTTAGGACAGTAAAGCATTTATCACTCTGTAATGCTGCCATTCGTTTTCACAACATTTAAAAGATGTTTCAATGCTTATGGTTCCCATGTAATGAAGTGTTTCACGTGTTATTTTGTTTCATTCTTCCTGCAAAAACGTCTTAAAGATGTTCAACAGCTTACACTTGTGTTTGATGCTCAAGCTCTTTGTTAAACTTTTGCTCGTTACATTAAAATATTTTAATTTTAAAATCATCAAAACTTCCTTGAGATTTTATAACAAAATAAATAAAAATAATAATACTCTAATACGGCAGGCTAACACCACTCTGCACTATCATTGAAACTTTTTTAAAATTATGATTCATGATAAAAGTTTAATATACATTTTTTTTGTTAAGAAATTGACACCCACTAACATATATATAATTTCATTTTTCCATTATTTCCTCGTTGTCTTGGAAAAACGTAAGAATGATGGGATAGACGTAAATGCAGGTAGTATTTAAATAAATGAAACAAGGTAACTAAAAGCATGTTTTCTGTAACTAGACAATGAGTAAAAACACTAAGAAGATTAAACAGATTAAACATTACCTAAAAAAAAACAAGAAACAAAGAACAACCAGCACAAAAAACAACAGACCTTTCAAAAGCACAAAGCATACGAAGAAATAAAAATGAATACAAATGACTCGACAAGAAACGGTGAAGAACAATAAGGGGGCGGGGTAACAAATAAAACCGGACAAAAACACAGGGCCATGTCCTAATGGAGCACATGGAGAGGAAAACAGAACAGGATAAAAGAGGACATTTTTAACTTAAATATTCACCATTTAAAGCTTCAGTCTTAACCTCCTGAGACCTGGATTTTTGCTTGGGGTAAAAAAAATATATATATACATTTTTTTTCTTTTTCTTGGCCCATGTTTCTGTCTGGACTGGCTGTAGAAACTTCTGACTGGGATTTCCACCATCGTGTTTTAAATCAATTGAATGAGTATAATGTTGCCATGTTATCATTAGAGGGTGTGGGCTGTGTGTCCATATAAGGCCAACGTTTTAACGTTTGAAAAAAAAAAAAGCATCAGGAGATAAAAAGTGTGAATATACTGTTGTTTATTATACCACAGTTAGTTCCGAACCTGCAGTGTGACTGGCTAAGAGGCGTTCTATGAGTAACTTTATCAGCCGGTAATGCACTGTAACCGAAGCTCTCCATGTATTACTCTGCCACATACAGGTTACAGCGCTTACAAACCAAACAGCGCAGCTACAAACAGAGCAGCAATGTAACTATTTTTACTGGTGGAGTTTTTAATAACCGAACAGATTCTATTTTCTTTCCTCTTCTTTAACTCTCTAAAATCTTTCAATAAACAGAGATGGAACTGTGTTATAATCACAATAATACACTCAAAGTTTGTGCTATAACGTGTAATATTGGCACTATTACACGTTATAACCCGTCCTCTCGTGTATTATTGCTTAAATAACATATGGATATGTTTTAATCAATTTATACCACTGGGACAAATTAAATTTACAAAAGTGAACTGTCTGCAATCAAATAAATAAAAGAGTAAAACTGGAAAACTGTTTGGTTGATTTGTGCAGTTGTACAATACAGTTATTTAATGCACAAAAATTAGTGTGTGTACGAGTGTGTGTATGTGTGTGTGTGTTACAGGAAGGCCGGTACGGTGTAATTTCCTGCTCTCTTGTCAGCCAGCATGCAGGACTCACCTCTAATGAAAACACAATCATCTGAAGGGAGCTGGTTATTACGCTTGTTTACTCTTATTGAAATTAGCAGCTCTGCCTGCCGGGAGACGCTTCGCCCAATTACATTCCAGGACTCATGCTAATGCTGCAGTGCAGGATGCTAATTGCATGCATTTCCATCGCTGTGCTACGATGAAGAACAGCGCTCTCATCCAGGAGGAACTCCTGCAGTTAGTGCAGGTTCTCTATAGCACCCCTGCTGATCAATCTGTAGCAGTGGGATTAAGTTTAAATTGAGTTTTGGGAATTACAGTGGGTGATTCTTTACTTGATAAAGAATGATAAATACTAGAAATGCATAAAAAAATATATTCAATAATACTCAAATATTTGCCCAATTCCATGCTCAAAAACGAAGCATTCAATACCAGTATTTAATACCAACATCCAGTTGCAACATCCGACACCAACATGCAATACCAACATACCATACCAGCATGCAATTCCGACATACCATACCAGCATGCAATTCCGACATACCATACCAGCATGCAATTCCGACATACCATACCAGCATCCAATTCCGACATACCATACCAGCATGCAATTCCGACATACCATACCAGCATGCAATACCAACATACCATACCAGCATGCAATACCAACATACCATACCAGCATGCAATACCAACATACCATACCAGCATGCAATTCCGACATACCATACCAGCATGCAATTCCGACATACCATACCAGCACGCAATACCAACATACCATACCAGCATGCAATTCCGACATACCATACCAGCATGCAATACCAACATACCATACCAGCATGCAATACCAACATACCATACCAGCATGCAATTCCGACATACCATACCAGCATGCAATTCCGACATACCATACCAGCACGCAATACCAACATACCATACCAGCATGCAATTCCGACATACCATACCAGCATGCAATACCGACATACCATACCAGCATGCAATTCCGACATACCATACCAGCATGCAATTCCGACATACCATACCAGCATGTAATACCAACATACCATACCAGCATGCAATACCAACATACCATACCAGCATGCAATACCAACATACCATACCAGCACGCAATACCAACATACCATACCAGCATGCAATACCAACATACCATACCAGCACGCAATACCAACATACCATACCAGCATGCAATACCAACATACCATACCAGCACGCAATACCAACATACCATACCAGCATGCAATTCCGACATACCATACCAGCATGCAATTCTGACATACCATACCAGCATGCAATTCCGACATACCATACCAGCATCCAATTCCGACATACCATACCAGCATGCAATTCCGACATACCATACCAGCATGCAATACCAACATACCATACCAGCATGCAATACCAACATACCATACCAGCATGCAATACCAACATACCATACCAGCATGCAATTCCGACATACCATACCAGCATGCAATTCCGACATACCATACCAGCACGCAATACCAACATACCATACCAGCATGCAATTCCGACATACCATACCAGCATGCAATACCAACATACCATACCAGCATGCAATACCAACATACCATACCAGCATGCAATTCCGACATACCATACCAGCATGCAATTCCGACATACCATACCAGCACTCAATACCAACATACCATACCAGCATGCAATTCCGACATACCATACCAGCACTCAATACCAACATACCATACCAGCATGCAATTCCGACATACCATACCAGCATGCAATACCAACATACCATACCAGCATGCAATTCCGACATACCATACCAGCATGCAATTCCGACATACCATACCAGCATGTAATACCAACATACCATACCAGCATGCAATACCAACATACCATACCAGCATGCAATACCAACATACCATACCAGCACGCAATACCAACATACCATACCAGCATGCAATACCAACATACCATACCAGCACGCAATACCAACATACCATACCAGCATGCAATTCCAACATACCATACCAGCATGCAATACCAACATACCATACCAGCATGCAATTCCGACATACCATACCAGCATGCAATTCAGACACACCATACCAGCATGCAATTCCGACATACCATACCAGCATGCAATTCCGACATACCATACCAGCATGCAATTCCGACATACCATACCAGCATGCAATTCCGACATACCATACCAGCATGCAATTCAGACACACCATACCAGCATGCAATTCCGACATACCATACCAGCATGCAATTCCGACATACCATACCAGCATGCAATTCCGACATACCATACCAGCATGCAATTCAGACACACCATACCAGCATGCAATTCCGACACACCATACCAGCATGCAATTCCGACATACCATACCAGCATGCAATTCCGACATACCATACCAGCATGCAATTCCGACATACCATACCAGCATGCAATTCCGACATACCATACCAGCATGTAATTCCGACATACCATACCAGCATGTAATTCCGACATACCATACCAGCATGCAATTCCGACATACCATACCAGCATGCAATTCCGACATACCATACCAGCATGCAATTCCGACATACCATACCAGCATGCAATTCCGACATACCATACCAGCACGCAATACCAACATCCAAATTCAACATCTGATACCAACGTTTGATACTATAATTTTTCTATCACACTATCACATAATGTTTTAGATTTTTTGCTTTTTAATCTCAGAATGAATGTTAAAAAGCACTGTACGCTGTAAATGTAAATAGGTGGGTTTTGGACTACAAAAACTATGTCAGGCATGAAAATGATCTATGATTGGCTGTTTCTGGACACGTGACGGGTTGGTGCATTTTGGGAATCGTATTGATTCAGAGCAGCTGTAGGTAGGAGTGTCTAATAGAGTGGAGGACAATGAGAGATTAAACACAGTGTTTAAAAACTCAAGCAGTACTGCTGTATCTGATCCACTCACTGTACCACCAGAACAACACACACCAACACCTCATAAACCACTACCATGCTAATCACTGCAGTGCTAAGAATAATGACCTACTACTGTGTGTCATAAAATAGAAAATGTCCTTGAAAGTAATGTGGCACTTTACCTTTTTATTTGTTTTCTTTATCATTTCTTTTCCATTTATTTGTTTTTCATTTCCCACAGGACATAGTAAAATATGGGAGAGAAAGAAGAATTTACAATACTATAAACAGAGGACCTGTTGCTGTTAGTGAATTGCTCTCTGTCAGCAGCTTCTGGCCGTATGTAAATCCTGTAATATGCATGTAAAGGCGTGCTGCATGTGTGTGGAGGAAATATCAGGTGAAAAGGTTTTGTTGAAGGCCGTTTTGTGTTTGAAGGGCAGGACATGTGCTCTGAGTCTATAGGATTTACAGCGCTCTATCCATCCTGAGCAGAGCAGGCTGGAGCTTTAAAGATAACGCCAGGGCCGAGAACAGGGCGGGGAAGAATAATGACGGAGAAGAAAAGTCGGATTTTAGAGAAACGTATGGAATAAAAAAGTAATTTTCAGTGTCCAGCTGAAGCTAGAGTACAACCTCCTGCATCCTCAACCTCCAATTCTAAACAAACAAAAATGCCAATTTATGCTAATAAAAACAAGAAAAAAAACAAGTGGCAATCCTAGAATACACTGAAAAAAAATGTAAGTAAGTAAATTTAATTTCAGATAAATGTAAGTAACTTTAACTCGGTTTTTAAGACTTAAATGTTACACAGAGTTAATCAGTGAACTGAACTTCAGTCAATCCTTTCTTTTAGTAAACTTTACTTCATTTATTTTTACTGAATCAATCCTTTCTTTTAATAAACTTTACTTCATTTATTTTTACTGAATCAATCCTTTCTTTTAGTAACATTTATTTCATTTATTTTTACTGAATCAATCCTTTATTTTAGTAAACTTTACTTCATTTATTTTTACTGAATCAATCTTTTCTTTTAATAAACTTTACTTCATTTATTTTTACTGAATCAATCCTTTCTTTTAGTAAACTTTACTTCATTTATTTTTACTGAATCAATCCTTTCTTTTAGTAAACTTTACTTCATTTCTGCATACAATATTACCTAATTACAATTACTTCATTTATACAATATTACTCAAACAATTTGATACATAATATAATATAATTCCTGAAATTTTTATATTTTTAGTTATAACACACATATTACGCTGTCTCAACACATGGATGGCATGTAGTACATGTATTACATATCTATGTGTTGAGACAGGTCTGTTTACAAAATAAATATTTGAAATTATGTAAATATTAGAATGTGTGTTTTAACTAAAAATATTTACATTTCAGGAATTATAATATATTATGTATCATAAATTATTTGAGTAATATTGTATAAATTAAGTAATTGTAATTAGATAATATTGTATGCAGAAGTTAAGTGAAGTTTACTAAAAGAAAGGATTGATTCAGTAAAAATAAATGAAGTAAAGTTTACTAAAAGAAAGGATTGATTCAGTAAAAATAAATGAAGTAAAGTTTATTAAAAGAAAGGATTGATTCAGTAAAAATAAATGAAGTAAAGTTTACTAAAAGAAAGGATTGATTCAGTAAAAATAAATGAAGTAAAGTTTACTAAAAGAAAGGATTGACTGAAGTTCAGTTCACTTATTTACTCTGTGTAACATTTATGTCTTGAAACTGAGTTGAAGTTACTTAAATTTATCTGAATTTACTTTAAAAAAGCAAATTTAGAAAGTTGCGAAACATTTTTAAAGTAAATTTTACGCATCATTTTTTTTTTCAGTATAGGTTCACTCTAAATGATCTACCACTAAACTTAATTCCACTGATGTATTGATGTGGTACTAACAATAATACAGTTATGCTAACTAAATAATAAAGTACCAATACGTTGTTACCTTACTTAAGTAGAAATTAAGGTTATCTATACTTTACTGAAGTAATAATTATTTTTTACATTTTCACATAATTATCTGAACTTTCTACTTCTTAAATTTTAATAAAAACAGCCTCGTTACTCCTATTTCATTTCAGCTGGTTTTCATTCCGGCTTCTCATCGTTCAGTAAAACCTCTATCCAGATAAATCTCTCCATCCAGATAGAGTGAATCTGATTGTGATTGGATGTAGAGAAGTATAAACATATACCATTCCGACTCCCTATTGGTTTATACTGTGATCCATCACACCTGCACACTTTTACCTTTTATTTGAGTAAAAAGCTTGAGTTGATTCCTCAACTTCTACAGAAGTATTTTTCTAAACTCTAGTATCTATACTTTTACCCACAGAGTAATAAATGGAGATACAAACATCAGTGATGGTTTGGAGAGACATGTCATCTGCTGCTGTTGATCCACTGTGTTTTATTATTAAGTCTAAAGTCAGTGCAGTTTTTATTTCTCACAAAATCTTCTTCACTGCCCCACACTGCTCCAAAAGTACCAATTGGTCTTATATAATATTCTAATTTTCTGAAACACTGATTTTTGCGTTTTCATTGTCTGTAAGCCATAATCATCAACAATAAAAGAAATAAACGCTTAAAATAGATCACTCTGTGTAAAATGAATTACTGTGGAGCCTGTGGAGTTAATGTAGAGAAGTATTGAGCTGTGCATTATTGAAACAGTGTTCTATGAAATAATGGAGCGCCATCCAGTACTTTTGAAGCTTTTACTCTCTGGCATTACATTTATAGCTCCACTAGGTAGGATTGAGATTTTGTGCTCGTGGGCTCCCCCTACAGTTGTAGAGTGTAATAAATGTTTCAGGCCGATTAGTTTCTCTTTCTCGTTTTCTGGTTTTCACAGACATATTCGGTCTCTTTCCAGCTTCTGTCAGAGTGTCTGTATGTTAGTTTGTAAAGAATGAACCAGTAGTCTTTGTAGAACTGTTAGAACTAAAGGTCGGAAAGCAGGTCGCAGTTCTCGCAAGCGTTGGTCGCGGCCGCCTCAGAAAACTTACAGAGTCTGGTTTGAGCTCAGAGGAGCTCCAGCACAGACACAAGAGCACCGCTATTCCTCCTATTACACCTCAATGCAGCGCTGCAGTGAGTTTCAAGCTGTAATTTTACTTCTTTAAAAAGATCAAAAGAAATCAAAAATCAAAGAAATCCTACCTAGTGGGGCTTTAACAATTTTAGCCTCATTTTAATATTCTCATAAAGTACTATAGCTGTTGCATTTAGCCTTAAAAGGCTTCTTTGGTGGGCTGGGAATCTGAAAATTTGGGGTATAAATATAACAATTCACATTTTTTCATGTTTTTTGGAAGTGGCCCATTTTCACAGCTCTTTCACAGCTCTGTTTTTATAAGAGCCGCTGTCTCCTCCAATGTGTGGATAAACAGGGCTAAGACGGGCCTGTTGGCGTAGGATGACTGTTCCATTATAATATAGTGTGACTGTGTCGCACCTATTAATCAGATCATTACTTATTTCTTGGTGTCTGTAATTGCTGTGAGGAATTCATTTAACCTCCGAGACCCTGCCACAGCACTGCGGCACATCTAATCAAACGCCTGCTCTCTGTGACACCTACAAATCAAATTAAACCATTTTAACCAATGTTCCACATCTGGGAAAGCGTCGAGCTCACCCCGCACACACATTCCGCTGATTACTTCGTATTGACTGAAGAGTATATAATAATAAAGGTCCCGACCGTGTTAGATTTAACTTTGTAACGATGAGACATTATATCCTAAACGTGTTTTCTTCTCACTGTGACAGAGACAATAATCATACTTCTGCAGAGCAAAGCTGTGAAAAATATCTCCATTCATTACTCTGTAAGTAGAAGTGTAGATAATAGGGTTTAAGTGTTTAAAATACATCTGTAGAAATTGTTGAAGTATCAACTCAAGCTTTTTACTCTTTAAGTAAAAAAGTGTAAAAGCACTGGTTTCAAAACTACTTAAAGTATAAAAGTAAAAGTAATGTAAGGAGAAAAAATAAAGACATTAAGAACAAAAGCCTAGGCCCCTAGGCTATGCACTAGGCTATGCACTAAGCTATTCCTTGTTTCAGCTGCATACATTACAATGTAAATATATTAAAGAAACGTACTGTGATTTCCAGGCTATTGAGAGCACCTGAATGTAAGCCACACCCACTAATTTTAAAATTTTGTACATACACAGGCCACACCTTACTATAAGACGCACTTTTAATTAAATATACTATGCGTACAAATAAAGTAGCTTTGTTAAAAAAAAAAAAAATAGAATAGCCTACCAGAAAAAGTACTGATCGGTTGCAGGGCTGCTGTGATTATCATCAGTTAGTTACATTTATGACCTGCTGCTTATTGATGCACTAGTCCTACATTTACAGTACTCTCTGTGTCACTTTCATCTTCAGGAAAATTCTCATTTGAGCTTGTTCTGTCCTCTTTATCACGCCGCAGTCCAGCCTTTCGAAACCTGTTGCTGATAGTAGATTTTTATTTACATTATATCATTATTTTATATATATTATATTTGCATTATATTTACATTTACGGTAGTTAGCAGATGCCCTTATGCAGAGCGACTTACAACAGTGCTTTGTTGTTTACTTCAAAATATTTATAGCTAGTTCTTAGAGAATAGGATAAATCGTTGATAATGTTTATAACATGGAACATTTGTCTGGAGTTCTCTTAAGTTTCTGCATGGATCGTCTTCATACTAGACTACATACGTCTGGATTTATCTGGATAGGGGTTTTATTGAACGATGAGAAGCCGGAATAAATACGAGCTGAAATGAAATAGGAGTAACGAGGCTATTTTTAAAATGTAAGAGTAGAAAGTTCAGATAATTGTGTAAAAATGAAAAAAAAAAATATCATAATTACTCCAATAAAGAATAGATAACCTACATTTCTACTTAAGCTAAGTAATAAAGTATTGGTACTTCAATACTTGCTGCAGATGCAACAGAGATCCAGACAGTTCGTGTCCTTTCTGGAACAGCTTTGGACGTGTTCAAACTTTCCCTGCTGCTTGCGAGTCTGTCATGTTGATGGGTTATATACGTTATATGGTGGAAGGGCTGTGTGCGGGATGCCCTGCAGCAGTGTGGAGGTGTATTCCTGTTAGCGGCTAAACAGCTAGCAGTGCAGCCCAGCTGAGGAGATGTTCAAGGTGCTGCAGGCAAGTTTAGCCCAAATGCATGCAAGTCTTCTCCTATTAATGCTTCTCAATGTATAGGAATATGGGCGGTAGCTTCAGACTACGCAGCAGAGCTTAGATTCTCTGCCCGAACCCGACCTGACCCGAAGCCCGGGCCTAGATTTTCCACCTTATTCCTCGGGCCAGGCCGGGTCGGGCTCCAGAAAATAGTCTGAGATGTAGGCATCTGTTTTTTAATTATATTTTTATTTTATACCTAAATGACTAATTATTATCGTTAACAAAAACTAACAAAATAATAAAAACTGAAAGTGAAAAAAACATTTTTTATAACTGAAACTAATAAAAATGGTAATTAAAAGGAAAAAACATAACTAACTGCAATTTTATTATGTGTTTATAAAACTAACTAAAACAAATTGAAATTACTGATACAATACCCTTTTTTTGTGTGTTTGTTAATTTATTTATAAGCGCTTTTTCCACTCTAGCCGTTTTACTGTGTAAAGTCTAGCCGGATTCTGCGGGGAGTCAGATTCGGCACAACAGCGGCAGCGCGTGACTCGCGCTAGCCGCGAAATAACGACATAAAACCCTGAGGAAGCTGCAGAATGAGATTAGAATATGAGCGCGAGGGAGATAAAAGCAGGTGTTCTGTAGTGAAACAGGAGATACAGTGGAATAAACACCACGCAGCTATAAATACCTGTGAGTAGCTCATACACCTGAATACCTCACGCAGAGGGATGAATCTCTTGTTTATGTGTTTCTCAGATTGCTCTCTCTAATGTGATGTGTAAAATCTAACAAAAACTAGCAAACCCTATTATAAAAACAAATTAAAACTAACTGGAGGTTATTAAACTTTAATGAAAATTGAAAAACTATTATAACCTTGTAAGTTACAAGTTGCACCAGTTAGAATGTTCTAATCATGCAGCTCTGGCCACACGTGAGCTCCTCCACTTGACAAATAATAGGTATGTGCTCTTTCAGTGTTTCAGTGTTAATTGACATCATTCTGAACAGATTTCACTCATTCAAGCGGCCCGAAAACAGCCAGTTTATGGGTGGGGCTCGGGCTCATAATGACAGTTTATGGTTCGGGTTTGGGTCGGGCTCGGGCAGCACGTGCACAGGCTCGGGCTGGGTCGGGTCAGATTTTTGGGGCCCGATCTAACCTCTACTAAGCAGTGGAAGGGAGTGCTTTACTATGATGATATACTAGTAATATTCCCTACTTCCTAACTGGAGACTCACTCATGAACTTGAGAAATCAGTAACAGAAATTATCTAATAGGAATTTACAATTTCTTCTGAATAAAATGATTGGCTACCACTTTAAAATAAGGCTCATTCATGAAGGGTATATAAATAGTTTATAAATAAGTTAATTAATGTTATTAATTAGGTAATAAACCATAAATAAGCAGTTACAACACATTAATAGAAAGGGCAGCAGTGGTCTGCTGTGTTACAAACAGTGATTACGTATTCAATTATACTGTTAAACTGTCAGATCGTGGTAGGCGCTTATCTTATTTAGTCTTATCCATCAGTCAGCATTAACATTTTTGTTCATTTGTTAACTAAGCTATAATAACATATGAAATGATTAAACTGATAAAACTTTCTATACTATTTTATTAGATATGTTAAGGTATAATATTTTCAGTAACACTTTCTATGAATCAGGTATATATAAAGCATTACAAATTCATTCATAAAGCTTCATAAACCATTCATAATGCTTTATAACACTTGACATAAGCCTTTCTAACTATAGGGAAGAAAGGCTAAAGGAAAACAGTGGCTTGTCATGTAACAAATAGTGATTCAACATTTAATTATGGGCCATTCCACCGAAAAACGTGTTGTACAAGGATAAAGTATCAATACTCAGCAAAGAATGTGCGTAGTAAGGATATATACTGTATATACCTAAGCAAATTACATTAATTCATTTATCTTAGCAATATGAGTGTTTTTATCTGATAAAAAGCCTTTTCAAATGGCTACAGTGAGGCATAATGACATTTACTTGTTTAAAAACATGTTTAAAACACACTTCACTTAAAAGCCAATAAATGCTCTATAATGCTCTATAAGACATTACAGTGAGGCATAATAAAATTTAATTCATGTTTAATGCTCTATAATGCTCTATAAGACATTACAGTGAGGCATAATAAAATTTAATTCATGTTTAAAAAGCATATAAAAAACACTAATGCATTGTACCAAAAATATACAAAATCTGTGTTATAGTGCATTACAACACTACATTGTACAATTTTCCTTTAAACACATATTATAAGGCATTATACACCATTTCCTTGTAAACCTATAAACTTGTAGTTTATAATGTGTTATGAATGTCGCTGTAAGTACTTATGTGCAATTATACAGGCTTATTACAGTCTATATAAAGTAATATTATAACGCATTATAAATGCATTCGTAAGGCATTATGAATACAGGGTTCATAGGAAGTGTTACCAAAGTATCTCCTTTCATTACCCTGTAGGTACAATTACAGATACTAGAGTTTAAATGTTTAAAATACTTGTTACTGTAGAAGTTGTTGAAGAATCAACTCAAGCTTTTTACTCTTTAAGTAAAAGTCTAAAAGAACTGTTTTTAAAGCTACTTAAAGTATATTTTACTGAAACATATGGAACAAAAAAAAAGTAATTTTCAGTATACTGTACTGAGTATGGGTATTGTGCGAGATCCTCTCATCCCCTGTGGAGAGAAATTCGTTGCATGTGTTTTAACGACTTTAAAGATGAAATTGTTTATTAATGGGTTAGCACCATGCACAATTAACCTTAATCCCAGGCTATGATTTACCTGGGCAGCAGAAACCACCTCACCGTGCTTTTAAAGTTCAGATAATAATCAGGAGATATTTTGCGCAGTGTTTATATATTACCACCGCTCTCCTCCGGTCTCCAAACAGCAGGTGAACATCTGTCCCACGTCCTCCGAGACTGCAGCACCGAGTCCAGAGATCAATTCTGCATAATGGCATTAATACACTGAGAGAGAGAGAGAGAGAGAGAGAGAGAGAGAGGGAGAGAGATGCGTGTAAACAAAAGCGAGGCAAAGTACTTGACACTACTGTACTTACCCACAATCCCCTGGGGAGATAATTGTGCTAATGATCCTGCAGCTGATGGAATTGTTATTTTCTCCCTGACCGTGCAGTTAACTTCCCCCCAGCTAATTAGCCAAAAATTGCATATGTGTGTGTAGGTGCGTATAAGTGTGTGTGTTTGTGTGTGTAAGTGTGTGTGTGTGTGTGTAGGGGCAGGAGTTGTTGAAGTTGGAGTAAACTGTTCAAATTCAAACTTTCTATACGACAGCGATTTCTCTTTATTTTTTCCAGTGTCGTATAATATATCTATTAATTGTGTTTACAGCAATAATAATAAAATAAACTGCACACTACACTGAGCTGCTGTGGCCTTTCTGAGGGAGGTATAGAGCAATAAAGGACAATAAAATAACATACCGGGTGTTTTAGTGCAGTTAACCCAGGGTTATATCCCTGCAGATCCTTAAAATCTTAAAAAGTCCTACTCGAATTGAGGCATTAAGGAAAACTGTTTTGTGGTCAAAGAAATTAATAAATATTTACCATATCAAATGTTCAACAGCAGTAGTTTTATCATATTTTTTATACTATCATATTTTTCACACTTTAAGGTGCACCAGGTTCTATTCTAATTCAGCTACCACTTAGCGAGGTTAGCGGCTAATGCTAATGCTGCTCCAGCAGTGCTAGCCGGGACTAGCAGCAGGCTGCAGGCTCAAATAATTGCCTCTAAGCGCCAAAAGCGCTATCGCTTAGCGCAGTTAGAGGCTAATGCTAATGCTGCTCCAGCAGTGCTAGCAGGGGCTAGCATCTGCAGTCTGATATACTTGCCTCTGAGAGTCGAAAGAGCTAGCACTTAGCGCAGTTAGAGGCTAATGCTAATGCTGCTCCAGCAGTGCTAGCCGGGGCTAGTGGCAGGTTAGAGTCTGATATACTCGCCTCTGAGTGCTAAAAAAGCAAGCGCTTAGTGCAGTTAGAGGCTAATGCTAATGGCGCTCTAGCAGTGCTAGCCAAAGTTAGCAGCAGGCTACATGCCAATATATACTTAACTTTGAACAGCAAATGATTAGCGGCTAATGCTAATACTGCTCCAGTCTCGTGCTGGAGAACTAAACTGGAACTCCTGTATAGCTCTGTACTTCCGTAGAGTGTCTTTATTTTTGGGGAAAATTAAAGGGTTTTAAGTGCACCTTATAGTGCGAAAAATACGGTATTTTTAAATATTCTGCATTGTAGATTAATACTAAAGTCATTCAAACTATGAGGAAAAACCATGTCATCTGCTGGTGTTCATCCACTGTTTTCCCACAAAATCTTACAGCACTTTATGCTTCTTCCCTCTGCTGACAACTTTTATAGAGATGCGGATTTCATTTTCCAGCAGGATTTGGCACACTGCCCACACTGCCAAGAGAACCAATTGGCCTTATATAATATTCTAATTTTGTGAGACACTGATTTTTGGGTTTTCTTTGGCTGTAAGCCATAATCATCAACAATAAAATAAATAAACGCTAAAAATAGACCACTCTGTGTTTAATACATCTACAGGGGTTGGACAATGAAACTGAAACACCTGTCAGTTCAAAAGAGGACAAATTGATGGTGAATGCCTTGCTGGCGCATCTGTGACCAAGACAGCAAGTCTTTGTGATGCATCAAGAGCCACTGTATCCAGGGTAATGCCAGCATACCACCAACAGGGACCAACCACATCCAACAGGATTAACTGTGGACGCTGTAAGAGGAAGCTGTCTGAAAGGGATGTTTGGGTGCTAACCCGGATTGTATCCAAAAAACATAAAACCACGGCTGATCAAATCACGGCAGAATTCAATGTGCACCTCAACTCTCCTGTTTCCACCAGAACTGTCTGTCACCACAATAAATTATTGTGCTCTAAAACCAGGTGTCCAACCCCTGTATATAATATATGAGTTTCACATTTTGAACTGAACTACTAAAATAAAGTAACTTTTCAATGATATTCTAAATTTTTGAGATGCACTTCTACAGTGGCATGCCTGGATGGAGTTGTTCATACAGTACATGCTGGAACAGGGCAGAACTGGTGGCTGGACAGGGGAAGGTGTTTGATGGGTGGAAAGAGGTGTTTTTAATTACACTTCAAGTCTGTTGGCTGAGTGAGGGCTTTAAGACTTATAACAGACTTTATAATGATGAAACTGGCACTCAACAGGAGTGGTCTGCTCACCCTGTGAGTCCTCTGGGCTTCAGAACTTTATAAAACACTCACGCTCAGATTCTCTAGTATTTTAAAAGTGTTGAACAAACCAAAATACTTTGTGAAGCATTTAGATGCTTTTATCTGCTGTTTCTGAGGCTGGTAAATCTGATGAATTTATCCTGTACAACAGAGGGAACTCTTGCTCTTCCTTTCCTGAGGCGGTCCTGTTGAGTGCCAGTTTCATCATTATAAAGTCTGTTATTGTCCTTGCGACTGCATTTCAGGATACTTTCCTGAAATATAAGTTCTTGAAATTCTTCTTTTGGGATTAACTAACCTTCGTTTCTTAAAGTCACTTTTTTTTTCAACTTAGTTGAGTCGTTCTTGCTTCTCATAATCTGGATTAGAACATTACTCAAATATTCACTATTCACTGTATACCTGTAACTCTACCTCTTCACTACTTTACAACTGATGCTCTCAAACACATTAAGAGACAAGGAATTCAAGTAATTAACTCTTGAGTTCAGCACAGCTGATAACTAAAAGCCGCATAAACTGACTGAGAAAATTCAGCAGTGATGTGCAAAACTCAAGTCAAGCCAAGAGCATCAGAATAACTTGACTGGTGACTTTTTATTTATTTTATTGTTGATGATTATGGCTTACAGTCAATGAAAACCCAAAAATCAGTGTCTCAGAAAATTAGAATATTATAAAAGACCAATTGGTATTTTTGGCAGTGTGGGCAGTGTGCCAAGTTCTGCTGGAAAACGAAATCCTCATCTCCATAAAAGTCAGCAGAGTTGTTGGAGATTCATGTTGGAGATCCATGTCATCTGCTGGTGTATCAACACTGGTCTCTCCAAACCATCAATGACCATCATTAATTTTTACATTTCATTTGGACATCAAGATTATGGAAATCAAGAGTCTGGAGGAAGAGTGGAGAGACACACAGTCCAAACTGCTTGAGGTCTAGTGTGAAGTGTGTGAATCAGTGATGGTTTGGAGAGACGTGTCATCTGCTGGTGTTGATCCACTGTGTTTTAATATCAAGTCTAAAGCCAGTGCAGTTTTGTTTTCCCTCAAAATCTTACAGCTTTTCTCTGCTGGCAACTTTTATGGAAATGCAGATTTTATTTTCCAGCAGGACTTGGCACACTGCCCACACTGCCAAAAATACCAGTTGGTTCTTTGAGCCCTATTTTAGAGATCTACTGTATAGGCAAGCCTTCCACTGTGCACAGTGCAGCTTGATGTAGGTTGTGTCAGTGTGTCTTTGCTATCGTAACAGCAGGAAAAGTACACCTTGCCACGGCTCAAAATATGCAAAAGCCATGTACCAATTCTATTAACTAATCATGGGTGTGGTTAATTTTGGGCATAATGTGGAATAAACCAATCAGCGTGTCACTTGCTTATCTTTCCTTTTAAGAGCCAGGTGAGCTCTGACTTTTATTTAATGTTCTGTTTATTGTTAATGTAAAACTTGGGTTTGTGCACTGCTGTGTGTTCATGCATCCGCAAAAAGCCAGCGTGTGCACGCAGACACACCTGTGTTGCCAAGATAGCAATGAACGTCTGACTGTGGACGTCTGTCTAGGTTGTGTTCAGTCAGTGGTGCACCTGTGTTTTCTGTTGCCAAGATAGAGATAACAGTACTCCAGAAATTTACCTGAACAAATTTCATTTCCCGACCACCACACCCATCAGGGTGTAAAATAGGGCCCTTAAGCTTTCAAAAGACTTTGCAAAAGTCATGGAACCCACCACACTACAGTATCTTGGTCACTAGTCAACACTGGACCTTTACCAACATGTGGGTTCCCATCTGTCTTGGACAGAAATAGAAAAAGACCATTGCTCTACCGCCCTCTGTACAGATAGGCCTTTTCACCGGATCACTTTCACACCAGCACTGAAGTAGCAGCACATTTAACCCCTTTTTTATTTATAACACTTTCATCTACCACCAGCTGAAACCTGCCGTCAGGACGGCAAGGGTTATGAAGACAAATGAGTCGTTTGCTGGAGTAATTCCCTCATCATCCGTTAGATTAGAGGCCTGTGGAGGCATGACCACAAACAGAGGCCGAGCGCTCGGCAGAAAGAGAAACGAGGTAAGCGCATTTACTGCCGCGCTGATAAATAACCCGGCTTGTTCTTCTGCGCTGTGAATAGTGTGTGTGTGTGTGTGTGTGTGTGTGTTTGTGTGTGTGTGTGTTTGACCACCGTGCTGTTAGGAATGGTGGTATAGAGGCAGCAGTAATAAGCAGTTATTGGAGCCCTGAGGAGAGCGTTTTCTCCAGATTGCAGAGCCACTGCGCTCAACTGCCTGCTGAGTGGACCACTCCACCACACTGATCCACACCAATGCCAGCGTCCAATAAAATCGCTCAGCATCACGGCTAACTGTTTGTGAAGGACACAGCAGAGGTCTGAACGCGGGGAGCAGCCCGGCCGAGCGAGGATTATTCCATCTGATTTAGCAGATTAAGACCGAAAGCTGAGGGAACAAAGTCAAGTGATTGGTGCGGGATTGATTGTTCGCCATAATCAAACCTCTCCTGTGGTGTAGGGAGCTATTAGCCTGCTAGCTAAAGTAGTGCTTCAGCTACAATGTCTGGAATTAGACTAAGCCAGAGACTTGCCAGGTCTCCCGGAAGTTGCGGGAGTCTACCGCGTATCAATAACGGCTCCCTGACGCCCGCAAGTCAAATACAATCTCCTGAAATCTAAAACGAGTCACAAATGTAAGAATTTTTCTTCCAATCACGTGTGGGAAAGATAGGGAGAGGGAGAGAAAGGCGTTCTCCTCGTGAGCATATTCATGAAACGCAGCGAAAACAGAGAGGGTTCTGATTGGCCTGTTCTCTGCAAAGAGTCTGCGAGTCAGCCAAAAATAGATTCTTTTTTTTTGTTTCTTAATTAAACTCATGGATGGTATTGTGTCTCAGGGCTCTTTGGATCACTGAAATCAATCTCAGTCACCTGTGATAATTAGTTTACAAGGTGAGCCCAATTAAAGAAAAGCTACTTAAAGAGGATGTTCCACATTATTAAGCAGGCCACAGGTTTCAAGCAATATGGGAAATGCCTTGGACAAGGTATAAAACATTAGATATTTCATGAAAACTTAAGCGTATTAAAACTTAACCCTATAGAGAACCTTTGGAATATCTTAAAGCTAAAGATCTTTGAGGGTGGGAGGCAATTCACATCAGAACAGCAGCTCTGGGAGGCTATTACTCTGACATCATGCAAAGAAATTCAAGCAGAAACTCTACAAAAACAAAAAAAGTTCAATGGATGCAAGAATTGTGAAGGTGATATCAAAGAAGGGTTCCTGTGTTAACATGTAAATTAACTTGTCAGGATGTTTTTGACTGAAATAGTTTTTGATTTCAGTGAATGTGAAATCCTCCTAATGCTGCAAATTCAACAAATGACCATTTTCAGTTCTTTACAACCTATAAAATGTTTTGAAACGTGTTTTTATTTTTGAAGAATATACTTTTATCATTGGGAGGTTTGATCAATAAAATTCAATTTATACTCTACTGGGTGATGACTTTTATTATACTGACTCTCATTTGCATCGACCATTTAGGAAAATCAGGGAATAATATAATTTACATAATAATTTGGAACACAGTGTAGTGTGGGTGGTCCGGTGGTACCTCCTTGAAATTAAATAATTTTTGCAACATGGGATGTCTGAGTAAGCAGGAAATGCTACTGATTTCTACATCAATTTATGTAAGCATTGCTGTAAAAAAAGTAATCACTTGTCATATTTACATTTTTCAGATTATCCAACAAACAAATCAAACAAAGCAAAACTTAAACCCCACAACGTATTTTAATTACAGTATAGTTGTAACGATGGAGCAGACGGGAGGCGGACGTAAAAGCGGGTAAGACAGATGAATTTATTAAATAACAAATAAACACAAACAAATAAGGAATAAACGAGGAGATATAAATACATAAACAAACAGGGAAACAAACCAAGAACTAAATCTAGACAGATAATAACTAAACAGGGCTGGGGATAAATACAGGGATAAATACGTAAATAATATACAAAATAAACAAAGAAACAAACAGGAAATAAACGTAACTAGAAATAACGTGACCGACAATAAACAAGAGCGAGTAAATAGAAAGCAATGACGTGGCGTGACAGACAACGAGGAAAGTTGCAAAGACCGACAGCAAGCATAGACTAACAGGTACTATTTATAGTAACGTGAAACACTGAACACCTGGGGAAGGGGCCGAGCTACCAAAAACACACACGTGACGGAAAACTACTGGAGAAACACACTGGGAAAAGCAGACACACAGGGGAACGGAGTGAGGCCGTGACAATAGTTACTGTATTTTTTACACTATAAATTACACTTAAAATCCTTTAAATTCCCCAAAAATCGTAAGTGCACCTTATGTATGAATTGTACCAGTCAGGTATTAAAGAGCAGTAAAGTTGCAGTGTTATACAGGAGTTTCAGTTTAGCTCTCCAGCACCGGGACAGGAGTAGCATTAGCATTAACCTCAACCAGCACTGCTGGAACGGTTAACCACTAATGCTAATGCTCCAGCCTTAGTGCTGGAGAAATTCTGGAATCTAAGTATACTTCTAATAAACTAAAGCACTTTATTCCCCTAAATAAAGGAGAAAAATCTGTGTAGATTAACATCCAGAGCTTGTTTGACTTTAAAAGAAAGTCTTTTTTATTACAGTTTTGTTTACTTAGCTTAGCTTTAAACCTGCTGGATTAAACATTTCTAATAGTGTCTCTTAAAATGCGCTTTATAAACCAGTGCGCCTTAAAAAAAGTGTGTATAAAAAAATAAACCAGAAAACAGACATTTATTAATCATGTGCCTTATAATACGGTGTGTGCCTTATAATGTAAAAAAATACAGAATTCCACCTTAAATTCTACATAGGCATCATTAAATGTGTTTACATTTGTGTAAATCTTCAACATGAAATGATGGGTGATTATTAATCTTCTCCTGTATCATTATAGCTGCATTTAATCTTCTATATGTGAGGTAGCATCATACCTTGCTTTCAGATCATAGGAAAGACCTGCATGATCTTGTACACACTTAAGCTTCAGACATTTCAGCCTTTCAGGGACTGTTCTTGGAATTTACAGGATGGAAATGCGGTGGATTTTCCCCAGAGGCCGTTGTGACTTTTCTATTCTAGTGACTCCAGCTTAATTTGATGATCGTGAAACGTGAATGTCACGGATCGAGAACAGCTTAGGGAAAATGCTCAGCTTCTGATTGTAAATTTAGTTCTGTGAGGGGGAAAAGGCTCATTATCAATTCTGTGGATGTCTGGATTTAATTAGCTTGAATTTTCCATGAACGACTTGAGTTATTTTTTTTTTATATTACACAATCTCTATTAAAAGGTTTTTTAAATAGTCTAATTTAAAGCATAATTAAGACTAACCCTCACATGTTTTATTTTAGACGTGTTCAATTTAGAGTGTGATTTTGGTACATAATATTAAGTGTACAGGTGTTGGACAATGAAACTGAAACACCTGTCATCATTTTAGTGTGGGAGGTTTCATGGCTAAATTGGAGCAGCCTGGTGTTCAATCTTCATTAATTGTACATTATTGCACCAGTAAGACCACAGTGTGAAGGTTCAATTCGCAGGGTAAGAGCACAGTTTTCAATCAGATGCATCAATTTCCTTTCATTTTTTAATGGATTTCAGGTAACTAAACAAAAGACCAATATCCAAAACAACATCTCTGATATTTCTTTTAACGGTGAGCACCAACTCTACAGTATATACAGTGGCATGCAAAAGTATTTGCCCCTACAGATTTCTTTTTTTTTCTGATTATCAAACAAACTTTAATATCAGACAAAGATAACCTAAATAAATATAAAAAGAACTTAAATGATAATTTTTGATTAAATGATAATTTCATTTATTAAAGGAAAAAAATATCCAAACTAATCTACAGTAGCCCTGTGCAAAAATGTTTTTGACCCCTGAAATCAAGCTAAAATCAAGCTTTACTGATAACTGGTAATGCGTTTTTCCACATAAACTCTTCTTTACAGAATTACTTTAATTCAGACACATTGGAGGATATTCCAGCATAAATTCCCTGTTTAATATCATCCACAGCATCTCAATCAATTAGACTTTAACTAGACCCTTCCTCGAAAAGTCATTCAGAGGTGGACTTGTTTCTGTGCTTTGGGTCATTGTCCTGCTGCAGAACCCAAGTACACCTGAGCTTGAGGTCACTATAGAACAGATGGCCGAAACTGATTCTCCCTCAGGATTGTCTGGTAAACAGAACAGCCCTGGACCATGGTAACACTACCACCACCATGTTTTACTGTATTCAGTAAGATTTCAGTTCTTTTTCTGAAACTATGTGGTTTATAGTTTTACGCCAGATGTAACGGAGGTACACACACCTTCCAAAAACTTCCAATTTTGTCTTGTCAGTCCAAAAAATAATATTTACTTTACCCAAAGTTCGGGAGATCATCAAAATGTTTGTTGGTAAATCTGAGACCGGTGGTTTTTTTTGGTCAGCAGTGTTTTTTATCTTGAAACTCCCCTATTACGAGACCATTTTCACCCAGTCTCTTTCTTATTATTGAATCGTTATGCCACTCTACAGTATATATATATGAATATCAGTAGATCTGCACTCAGGCTGAAGGTGGTTGACACCGGTGAACATGAGGACTTACTCATTGGGCCGGGAGACATCACCTGCTGCATTGACTTGCATGCTGGTGATTTGTAATAAAGCGACCTGCCGCTTAATGACTCGTCCCAGCCAATTTTCTGCTGCCGGTCTCTTCCCCGGCCCCTGAAATGAGCTTCAGGGTTAATGTAGCAGCGACGGCTTCAGTAGCCCAATTCTCCAGGAAAAGGGGTCGAACTGCGCAGCGACAAAATGGTACATATGCTGCCGCTCTTCAGAAAAGCGCCGGTGAACGTCCGTGTTGAGTAAGCAGTGACGGCCCATTTGTTTGAGGGTTATGAGGATGAGTGTACGTAGTTCCAGGAAGCAAGGTCTAACACTTGTAACTCTTCACTTGTGCATTTCAATTTTATCTCAGTGGAAAAGTAGAGAATTAAACGGACTGCCCACCTGCACCTTACGTCCTTCACAAACTCATTCCTCTTTAATAGCATTCTTGAGAAACTTTCTGAATTTCTTAGGCTTTTTTTTAGTTTCTTAATATTACCAGTGTAATATTTTATATTGCATGTAAAATTTAATCAAGGACAGTGTTACATTGCTGTATTGCCATTCTTAGTGAATTACAGCACTTTGTACTTGAAATTAGTATGGGCACCCTTATCATTTTATTGATTTGAATACTCCTAACTACTTTTTACTGACTTACTGAAGCACAAAATTGGTTTGGTAACCTTATTGAGCTTTGAACTTCATAGCCAGGTGTATCCAATCATGAGAAAAGGTATTTAAGGTGTTCAATTGCAAGTTGTTCTCCTATTTGAATCTCCTCTGAAGAGTGGCATCATGGGCTCATCAAAACAACTCTCAAATGATCTAAAAACAAAGATTGTTCAACATAGTTGTTCAGGGGAAGGATACAAAAAGTTGTCTCAGAGATTTAACCTGTCAGTTTCCACTGTGAGGAACATAGTAAGGAAATGGAAGACCACAGGGACAGTTCTTGTTAAGCCCAGAAGTGGCAGGCCAAGAAAAATATCAGAAAGGCAGAGAAGAAGAATGGTGAGAACAGTCAAGGACAATCCACAGACCACCTCCAAAGAGCTGCAGCATCATCTTGCTGCAGATGGTGTCACTGTGCATCGGTCAACAATACAGCGCACTTTGCACAAGGAGAAGCTGTATGGGAGAGTGATGCGAAAGAAGCCATTTCTGCAAGCACGCCATAAACAGAGTCACCTGAGGTATGCAAAAGCAAAGCACATCTCAGGCGACTCTGTTTGTGGCGTGCTTGCAGAAATGGCTTCTTTCGCATCACTCTCCCATACAGCTTCTCCTTGCCACTCTTCAGAGGAGATTCAAATAGGAGAACAACTTGCAATTGGCCACCTTAAATAACTGGCTATGAAGTTGAAAGCTCAATGAGGTTAACAAACCAATTTTGTGCTTCAGTAAGTCAGTAAAAAGTAGTTAGGAGTATTCAAATCAATAAAATGATAAGGGTGCTCATACTTTTGCACCGGTCAAATTTTGGTTTAATGCATATCGCACATTTTCTGTTAGTACAATAAACCTCATTTCAATCCTGAAATATTACTGTGTCCATCAGTTATTAGATAAATCAAACTGAAATGGCTGTTGCAAACACCCAAATATTTACAACTAAAAATGATTAAGATTAATAGGGGTGCCCAAACTTTTTCATATGACTGTATACAGCTCTGGAAAAAAAAATTAGAGGCCACTTAAAATTGATGAGTTTCTTTGATTTTACCAAATTAAAAACCTCTGGAATATAATCAAGAGTAAGATGGATGATCACAAGCCATCAAACCAAACTGAACTGCTTGAATTTTTGCAACAGGAGTTTAAAGCATAGAGTTATCCAAAAGCAGTGTGTAAGACTAGTGGAGGAGAACATGATGCATGAAAACTGTGATTAAAAACCAACCAGGGTTATTCCACCTAATATTGATTTCTGAACTCTTAAAACTTTGAATATGAACTTGTGGTTTTATTTGCATTATTTGAGGTCTGAAAGCTCTGCATAATTTTTGTTATTTCAGCCATTTCTCATTTTTTTTGCAAATAAATGCTCTAAATTACAATATTTATGTCACGTCTGTTAGCTCCTATGTCCCTTCCACACCAAGCTCTAACGTAGGTTCTCAGGTCAACAACTACACTACCCAGAATGCACCACCCGCTGACATCACGCACTCACCTGATCACGTGACACCTCACCTGCTTCCTCCAGGAAGTCCCGAATACTGATTACTGGCACTATAAAGGTGCACGCCAGACAAACACCCACGCCGCGTATTGTAGGTTCTCCTCATTACAAAGCGTTCTATATCTCTTGTCTCAGTTTATCTTGTGTATGACCTTGCTTTTGTTTTCTCCACGCCGATTATTGCCTTTGCCTCTGATATTGGATTGTTTGTGTATTGCCTGGACTGTGTTTTCACTACTGCCTCTTGGATTACCTCTGATATTGGATCTCTCGTGTATGAACTCGTGTATGGACTGTCTCTCGTTTATGGTATGGTTTTGCCTTCATTGCTCTGTTTACTGGTGATTACCCATTGTTTCTGTATCGACTACGTTTACATCTGTTTATTTTATAATAAACATATATTTTTATCAGTATCTGCACGTGTCTGCAATTCTGTGCATACCATGACAATTTACATTTGGAATGTGGAAGAAATGTTGTCTGTAGTTTATAGAATAAAACAACAATGTTCATTTTACTCAAACAGAAACCTATAAAGATATAATTGAGTACCAATGGGAAGGTAGGTAGGTGTCTGTTCAATTTAGGTAATATTTACAGTGAATATGGGGTGAACGCTACCCAAACAAAGTGAATGCAAACTGTTACTTTAAATATATTGAGTAGATTAAATAGTTTGTAGTTTATTTTCTGTCACATAACTTCAACACTGAACACCATCTAAGGGTGTTTTCATCTGTAGTTGGTTTCTATGGTTTGGATCAGTTGATTAGTTCCAGGAAGCAAGGACTTGTGACTCTGCATTTCAATGACGGGAATTTAATGCCAGTGAAAAAGTAGAGAATTAAAGGGACTGCTCACCCACACCTTATGTTCTTTGCTAACTCATTCCTCTTTAATAGCATTCTTGAGGAAGAATTGGATAAATCCAATTAATTCAAGTCTTAAACCTATAATTGACTGTCCAGGCTTACCTATTATTTTTTATACAATGCTTTTTCAACCATCAGGACAATAGGGGGCGGTGTTCCCCCTTGCCTCAACCTTGGGTCCACCAGCATCCAAAACATCCATCAGGTCTTCTTGGAAGTTTCCTTGTATGCAGTGGTCAGTATCCACCGAGTGGACAATATACAGTACAACCAGTGAAACAGCAACAGGGTCACGGCACCAATTATCATTTATAGGATAGATAAAAGGACATGAAAAGGCCTGAAAATAAAATTTTGGTGCCAAATTCCACAGGGCATCATGGATGCATCTATTTTCCGTGATATTTCACACTCACTACTAAATAAAGAGATGAATGTACAGTGTTTCCATGCGTCCTCAAAAACAGACAAGAACGCAGATTAAGAAAAGGCCTCTGTGTTCCATCGCCTATATCTCTGCAGTGTGAAGCTGCTTTAACACTAAACTCTAAAAATTTGCAGCCGCAATTTTAAACACAATGTTTTAATGGGTAGTAAACAGAGTTGCATGGCTGCGAGCAGTGAACGCAGCACAGATCGCAAGTGTAAACAGCATGGAGCAGCAGTGAGAGCGTTTGTTCATAGCTGTGTTAGTTAGCGCTATCTGGCTAATATATCAGATTAAACTGCGCCTTATCAGCTCAAATTAGCTCAAATTAAAGAAGTATATTTGATAGCTCATTGAGAGTTCGCTTGGGATTATTGTTTTTATACCTGCTTCATTGAACCAAAGTCTGTTTTAACCGGACCAAACAGTGCTGATGTGAAAACGCCCTACATTTGAATTAGTTAAAGTTAAACTTTGAGGTTGAAAATCAACTCTGTTACGGTGGCAAACTCAGATTCTTAAGTTTTTTCTAGTATTAAGAACATTTTATTATAATCTAAGTTTAATATAAAGCTTTATGGAATGCACACCAAGCAAGCAAGCAAAGAATCAGTTTTCTCAGTTCTCTCAAGTGTTTTAAAATGTAATATTTCATAAATAATAAAACCAGACAAAGCTGCCGCTTCCAGCGGGCTCTTCTCTCCATCTGACCATTTGATTTTAATAAGATAAACTTCCCTCAATTCATCATGCGCCGAATCGATAGTAAATTTGTTTAAATAAGAGGAAGAAAGTTGTAAATAGCGGCGAATGTGACATTTGGAGCACACAATGCCTCGGCTCATCCGATATAGTCAAGACAATGAGCATCGCTGTCATTTCCGTAATCCATATTCTCATTAAGCCGCACGCCTGTAATTTATTACAGCGCGTCCGGCGCTCGACTTTTTATGGAGGAGAAGCCGAGAGAAGAGCGAAAGAAAGGAATCGGTAATCAAACTGCGTTCCTAAACCTTTCCCGGGTTCCCCAGATGGCATTTAATTTAGCGGCAGAGAGACGGAGGGAAATATAGGTGTGAAATATAGCGGGAGTTTATGGAGGATGCATGGGAAGAGCGTCTGCGTCGGACAGGAAACATTTGCCTGAGTAATGTGATGGAAATGGATGGCTGGAATGGATATAATCACGTATCTGCATGCTGCTGGCTGTTCCTGTAGCAGGTCTATCCATTTGCATAAATTGACTGCGGCCTCTGGAGTGACGTGCCAGCGGTTTGATGGGCTCTATTCAAACGGATGCCGTCGTCGGCAATAACGGGCAACTGTTTGTAATATGCAGCCAATTCAAACGGTCTCGGCTGCTCGTGGGCGGCGTCTAGGGAAATCCCATGTTCAGAACGGCACAGAATCAATCTCTGCCATCTTTCAGCACACGTTTCTCCGCACGCCGTGCTGTGCGTTGTGATGATGAAGTGGTAAAATGTCTGAGTAAAGGACTTTTTTAGTCCTCGGAAGCGTTTTTTAATGTTTGCATGTGCTCAGAAGTTAACACTTTATTGTTTTTCACTTATTGTTTATTGTTTTTAGTTCCCATTTTCTCCCAATTTAGTTACACTGTAAGCCCGGATAAAAATTTAATTTAGTTTAACGCTCGGAGGAGAGCGCAGCGACTCGATTCTGATACATCAGCTCACAGACGCAGCCTTGTGCTGATCCACATCACCCTAGGAGTGATGAGGAGAAAAAGCGCCATCTACTGTACCCACCCAGAGAAAGAGAGCAAGGCCAACTGTGCTCTCTCAGGGCTCTGGCAGCTGATGGCAAGCTGCATGACCGGAATTCAAAACAGCGATCTACCAATCATAATGGCAGCGCTTAAGACTGCTTGACCAATTGGCACCCCTCACAAAGTAGGTTTTATTAAGATTTTTTTTTTCAAATATCGC
Source organism: Astyanax mexicanus (assembly GCF_023375975.1). Classification (NCBI taxonomy): domain Eukaryota; kingdom Metazoa; phylum Chordata; class Actinopteri; order Characiformes; family Acestrorhamphidae; genus Astyanax; species Astyanax mexicanus. The sequence continues at coordinate 11,588,724 of NC_064428.1, read as the reverse complement.
TCTTTAAAGGTGACATATTAAGCGAAACTTTCTTTTTGTGTGCTTCTATATAACTGACCCATAAACACTGCAAGCATCAAAAAAAATTGGTTGACTACCTTGTTGTGACTAATGGTCAGAATAAGGAAAAACCTGCATAGAACCACCCTGGCTCCACCCCTCACACATTAACCCACACCAGAGCCCCGACCTACTAGATCTAATAGTTGAAGAAATGTTATTTCAGTCTGCTGGTTGAGATACTCAGACAGTATGCAGCTAAATTAGCCAGCAGACTTCATCTGAAGGAGGGATCTGTAGCTACTGTCTGTGGTAAGTCAGCAGAGGAGGAGAATGTAAGAACTTTTAAACACTAAGAACGTTTTTTTGCTTTGATCACATTAAGCATGAACTAGACTGTTTGTGTTTTACATTTAGCACAAGCTAACACTAACGTGGTAAACACTCAGCATGTACATGGGGTGTGGCCGGCAACAGCTAATTTATCTGTATTGTAGAGAAGTGGGTGGAGCCTCTTCTGGTCATGGTGAACATAATAAGGCTTGTGTTGTGTACAGTAGTAAAGTTGTAAGTGGTATTAGTGAATATAGGAACTCTGTATTGTAGTAGAGAAGTGGGCGGAGCTTCTTCTGGTCATGGTGAACATAAGGCTTGTGTTGTGTACAGTAGTAAAGGTGTAAGTGGTATTAGTGAATATAGGAACTCTGTATTGTAGTAGAGAAGTGGGCGGAGCTTCTGGAAGGTCATGATGAACATAATAAGGCTTGTGTTGTGTACAGTAGTAAAGTTGTAAGTGGTATTAGTGAATATAGTAACTCTATTGTAGTAGAGAAGTGGGCGGAGCTTCTTCTGGACATGGTGAACATAATAAGGCTTGTGTTGTGTACAGTAGTAAAGTTGTAAGTGGTATTAGTGAATATAGTAACTCTATTGTAGTAGAGAAGTGGGCGGAGCTTCTTCTGGACATGGTGAACATAATAAGGCTTGTGTTGTGTACAGTAGTAAAGTTGTAAGTGGTATTAGTGAATATAGGAACTCTGTATTGTAGTAGAGAAGTGGGCGGAGCTTCTTTTGGTCATGGTGGACATAATAAGGCTTGTGTTGTGTACAGTAGTAAAGTTGTAAGTGGTATTAGTGAATATAGGAACTCTGTATTGTAGAGCTGGTTGATGATTAAGGTTTGTCTGTGTGGTTCTATTAGCTATTGGATAAAGTTCCCCCATCCCAACTTTGTTTGGAATGATTTGAAGGCCTGAAGTTGAGCAGATAACTGTCTGAAATGAAATGAAAGTCAAAGTAAATGTAAAAACACTTTTTTTCATATGTGGCTGTTCACTTTGGCGGACTGGTACTTTTACAGAAGTCCTATCTTTCCCAGCAACTCTGAATTTGATGGAAATTAAATTATATTAAGTCAAGGTGTGCACTAGCGAACCCACACTGAGGTCATCTGACCTCCAACGCTGAATCAATAATTGCAAAATTAAATGAAGGCAGCTCAGAGCTCTCACCTGCACAGCATTAGGATATTACAGGGAAAGGCAATAATGACTCCAGCAGAGTGAAATAAATCCTTCAGTCAGGAGACTTTCCTCCCTTTCCCATCTCCACCAAGTGGCATTAAACCCCAGACACTCCCCCCCACCACCACTCCAGCACGTTCTCCTCATTACAGAGCCGACACCAACAGCATAATACAGCCTTCACACCAAAAAACACAACGGCAAAACCTGTAACAACTCCACTACCTAATCACACTCAACCACAGATAACACTGCTATTAAATACTGTATCCAGTTTCTGTTCACTGGGCATCATCCATAAAATGCAAGCTGTAAGTTTAAATAGTTGAGAAAAACATCAGGATCAGGATTTGTATTTGTCTGTGGACCATTCACTTTTTGGTCCACTTAAAGAGACCACTTAAAACTGATACATTTCTTTGATTTTGACAAATTGTGAATTTAATTTTTGCACCAGGAGTAAAGCAGCATAAAGTTATCCAAAAGCAGTGTGTAAGACTGGTGGAGGAGACCATGATGCCAAGATGCATAAAAACTGTGAAACTGTGATTAAAAACCAACCAGGGTTATTCCACCAAATATTGATTGATATTCTGAACTCCTAAAAAATGTATGAATATGAACTTGTTGTTTTATTTGCATTATTTGAGGTCTGAAAGCTCTGCATCTTTTTTTATTATTTCAGCTATTTCTAACTTTCTGCAAATAAATGCTCTAAATGACAATATTTGGGAGAAATAGCCTTATTTGAGTAAGGTTTTAATTCATGTTATGAGAAGCAAGAACTACTCAACTAAGAAGAAAAGAAAAAAAAAGTACTTTAAGAAATGACGGTCAGTCAATAGTCAACCCGAAATATAGAAGAAATTTGAAAGTATTCTCAAGTGCAGTCACAAAGACCATCAAAAATGTTATGATGGAAATGGCTCTCATCAGGACCGCCACAGGAAAGGAAGAGCAAGAGTTCCCTCTGCTGTACAGGATAAGTTCATTAGAGTTACCAGCCTCAGAAACCACAAGTTAACAGCTCCCTAGATTCTTCACAGAGTATTTTGGTTTGTTTAACATTTTTAAGTTACTATGTGATTCCCTATGTGTGTTCTTGATAGTCTGGATCACTTCAGTAATCATACTATGTAGGGAAAAAAGAAAAAAAAACTGTATTCAAACTGTAATTTGACTGGTACGATAGACAGACAGAAAGACAGACAGACAGGTAGATAGATCAGCTTCTGCTGTGTTACTGCTGACCTCTACATACACAGCTGTTTTTATTCACTAACTGGTTCTCCTGGGATTCTGTGCAGTCCTGACTATAGGCAGAGTGTCTGAGAGCTGGACGTAGCCTGGAGCTATGGAACAGTGTGTTTACAACCAGGAGTAAATAAAGTAAATAATTGAATGCACATACAGGACAATTGCTGTAAAATAGGATTTTTATTTTTATTTTAAACATATAAAATGTGATTAAAAATTGCCATTAGCACCTAATAAGTTCAGTTAACTAAATATACCTATTTTAATATAGCTGCATGTGGAAGTTTACATTAATTCATCATTGTGCGCCTACAATAATTTTAGAAATCAGAAATTCCCATTAGTTCCCATAGTCCCTTTACTCCCATACTACCTTATTCTACCTGACACTACCCTATACCATCCTATACTGCTTACCTTATATTCTCCATACTATCATATACCATCTATATACTTGCAATACTACTCTATCATTACATATCCTCTATATTCCATATACTTTCCAATACTATATACCTTCTGTACTCCTTTTTCTATACTCCATATACCACCATATACTTTCCATACTACTCTATATTACTCACTGTACTATCTCTATACTACCCCATACTCTCTATACTACCCAATATGACCATATACTTATCTGTTCTATACAGTACTCTCTATATGCACTATACTACCCCATACTGCCTATACTACTCTATACTGTCTTTACTGCTCTAGACTTCCCAATACTCCCAGTACTACCCTATACTCCCTATACTAGCATACACTAATCTGTTCTCCTCAATACTCTCTATACACACTATGCTACCTTACACACCCTATACTAGCCCATACTGTCTATACTATTCTATACTTCCCAATACTCCCAGTACTAACCTATAGTACCATACATACACTAATCTGTTCTCCACAATACTCTCTATACTCCCTATGCTACCATACACTCCCTATACTACCCCATACAGTCTATACTACCATACATTACACTCCCTATTGGCCACATACGTATTGTTTATACTACTCTATACTTCCCAATACTCCCAGTACTACCCTATATTCCATGTAGTTCCATACAATAATCTGTAATCCACAATATTATCTTTATTCTCCCTATGCTATCCTACACTCCCTATACTACCACATACTCTCTATACTACTCTATATTCCCCAATACTCTCAGTTTTACTCCCTATACTAACATACACTGATCTGTTCTCCACAATACTCTCTACACTCCCTATGTTATCCTACACTCTCTATACTCCCTACACTATACTACCCCATACTGTCTATACTTCTCTATACTCCCAATAAACTGTACACCATACGCTAATCTATTCTCCACAATACTCTCTATACTCCCTATGCTAACCTATTATCCCTATACTACCCTATATTGTCTATACTTCTCTATACTCCCAATACACTATACACCATACCCTAGTTTGTTATCCACAATACACTCTATACTCCCTATGCTAACCTATAATCCCTATACTACCCCATATTGTTTATACTACTCTATACTCCCAATAAACTGTACACCATACACTAATCTGTTCTCCAAAATATTCTCCATACTCCCTATACTACCCTATAATCCCTAAACTACCCCATATTGTCTATACTACTCTATACTCCCAATAAACTGTACACCATACCCTAGTTTGTTATCCACAATACACTCTATACTCCCTATGCTACCCTATAATCCCTAAACTACCCCATATTGTCTATACTACTCTATACTCCCAATAAACTGTACACCATACACTAGTCTGTTCTCCACAATACTCTCTATACTCCCTATACCACACTTTGCTTAAACACAGCTACAACATTAATATAGCTGTAGTGAACATATATACCTTAACAGTGGTATAGTGATACTTTCTATGTTAAATCTAGATACCCCGTCTATTCCTATAACCTTGGCATATGATTTGCATAATTTCCATGCTAATCAAACCATTCAATGACCCCTCCTGAAAGAGACACTTTCTAGTGACCCCTCCCCCAAAACGGGTCAATGAAAAATCCAATGTCATCGTGATAACCACTTGAACGTACTGTGCTTAATGATCAGGAACATCTCTCAGGTGTATTGTGATCCTCACCCACCTGAGCCCACTGTGCACCATGATAACATTACACAGATAAAACACAGCAGAACCAGGAGCTTCGGTGAAGCCTTGAGCTCATTCCACTCAGCGGATCAGGCGATCGCTCCGGGCCAGTCCGGAACCGTGGGCCCACTCCAGGCACACAGCGTCCCTTTCTACCTGCCCATTCATTCTGGATCAATACGTAAAGAATGGAAGCTGATGAGAAATATGAGCGGTACTGTTTGTCCTGAGAGGAGTGTTCTCTGAAGGCCTTGGAAGAGCATCTGAAGTGGCTCTGCTCAGCTTAATGGACCACGTGAAGTGCAGTGCTGGAAACCGAAGACCTGTGGGCAACAGGCTTGTATATGATACCTGTACACAAGGTGAGCTTTTGGCTGGGGGCTCAAAATTAGCACAACTGAATCACTATCAAAAACTGATGATTAGACTGCAGACATACTGGATATGTTTCTTAAAGATGTGTTGAGATGACGGTACGCACTTGCGTTACTTGCTAATGACCAGATAGAATTTGCCCCTCTAGACATTAGGTGTAAGGGTTGCTGTGGTATCTGTATGGGTTGTTGTGGCATCTGTATGGGTTACTCTGGTATCTGTATGCAATGCTATGGACTCTTTATGGGTTGTTGTGGCATCTGTATGGGATGCTGTGGTATCGGCACGGGTTGCTGTGGTATCTGCGTGGGTTGCTGTGATATCTGCTTGGGTTGCTGTGGTATCTGCCTGAGTTGCTGTGGTATCTGTATGGGTTGTTGTGGTATCTGCCTATATGTGTGGCTGTGGTATCTGCATGGGTCGCTGTGAAATATGTATGGGTTGCTGTGGTATCTGTAGGGTATATGTGGTATCTGAATGGTTTGCTATGGTATCTGCTTGGGTTGCTGTGGTATCTGCCTTTGTTGCTGTGGTATCTGCCTAGGTTGCTGTGGTAATTGTATTAGCTTCTGTGGTATCAGTATGGGTTGCTGTGGTATTTCTATGAGTTGCTCTGCTATCTGTAGGGGTTGATGTGGTTTATGTATGGGTTGCTATGGTATCGGTCTGGATGGGTTTCTGTAGAGGTTGATGTGGTATCCACATGGGTTGCTGTGGTATCTGCATTCATTGCTCTGATATCTGTATGGGTTGCTGAGGTATGTGCTTGGATAACTGTGGTATCTGTGTGGGCTGCTGGGGTCTGTATGTGTTGCTGTGGTATCTGCATGGGTTGCTGTGGTATCTGCTATATGTATGGGTTGCTGTGGTATCTGCATGGGTTGCTGTGGTATCTGCATAGGTTTCTGTGGTATCTGTTGGTGTTGGAGTGGTATCTGCATGAGTTGCTGTGGTATCTGCATAGTTTTCTGTGGTATCTGTTGGTGTTGGAGTGGTATCTGCATGGGTTGCTTTGTTACCTGCTTGGGTTGCTGTGGTATCTGCATGGGTTGCTTTGTTACCTGCTTGGGTTGCTGTGATATCAATATGGGTTGCTGTATGGGTTGTTCATGGTCAGTTTTAGTTTTGGCATGTGGACAAAAAGCAACAACAGTGCCAAATTCTTAATAACTGCTATTCAAATACACTTTCGTGAATATAACAGCAACTTTTATCATTTTTTGCTGCACTTTATCTAATTAAACAGGAATCTCTACACTATCTGCTAAGAAATGTACAGGTTTCAAGTATTAATGATATCCTTGATATGCTTTAACAAGGAAATTCTTTTTGGAACGATACATCAGCTGCGTCCTCCAAATGGCTACTCTGGACATTGCCTGTATTACTCCGCTGTATGAGAAAGGTTCTTAAATTTAATACAGCCTTCTATAGTGTAGCGGGCTAGAAATGCAGCCTAACAAGAACTAATAGCTAATATCTAATATCTTGGTACTCTATCGAGCACTCAAATCCAGCAGGTCGCTGTGTTTTGACATCATTTAAATAACCTTGTTTGAGGAAACGCTCTCATTCAGTAACCTTAATACTCCTGTGTGTGGGTTTGCTTCAATTAGGCTTCTCATCAGAATCAAACCTCATGAGCTTTAAAAAATCATCTCAATTATGGCTTTCAGGTGAAGTCAGCAGAAAAGTGGGATTGCTGAGGGACGTATCAGTCCCAGAGACAGATCTCCGAGAGTCCATGAGTGATTTGCGCAGAGTGAATATCCCCAGGACGACGGAACACATGGACGTTTTGACGTAGGGGACATAGGTGATGTAGGGAAGGCAAGTTTATAGTGTATAGCATATTTTATACACAGTGGAAATACAAGACATGAAGACAAAGAAAAGGCAAAACAGGCATTTAAAAGGAATTAAAATGAATTTAAAATTGAAGTTAATTTGCTGTCTATAATAAATTCTTAATAACTAAAATGTTTAAAACAATGTTACTCAATGAAAGACAGGAAGGGATTCACATATTTCTTACTCTCCAAACCATCACTGATCATCAGTAAAATTTACATTTCATTTGTAAATCAGGGGAGCAGAGTCTGGAGGAACAGTGGAGAAACACACTTGAGGTCTAGTGTGAAGTTTCCACCAATCAGTGACGGTTTGGAGAGACATGTCTGTCATCTGCTGGTGTTGATCCACTGTGTTTTATTATCAAGTCTAAAGTCAGTGCAGTTTTGTTTTCCCACAAAATCTTAAAGCACTTCATGCTTCCCTCTGCTACTGACAACTTTTATGGAGGTGCAGATTTCATTTTCCAGCAGCAATTAGACAACATAGCACCTGAAACACCTTATCAATTGTTATCATCAGTGCTTAAATATATTTTAAAGTGTTGTGAGAAGGAATGGCAACATTAAAAAAGTTAAGTTTTCGTCCCAACTATTTTTTTTTTTTTTGAATGTACTGCAGACCTGAAATAAAAAAAGGAATTTGACCAAATAAAACAGTAAGAAAGCAACATGTTCCACCAACCACCAGCAGAGGGCCTGGACACTGCAGTGAAATTCCAAGTCCCAGAATTCTCAGCGGTGATCAGAGCAGACCAGGTGCAGCTGTGAACACAACCAAAACTCAGTTCTCTGTCGCACCTTTGTAGAGGGGTGACTGGTATCAGTGGGTTAAAGAGAAAAAAGATAATAATATATATATATATATATATATATATATATATATATATATATATATATATATATATATATATATATATATATATATATATTCACAAGAAAGCAAAAGGCTCACAAAAGAAAGAAAGGAGATCTTATAAGAAAGTGATTTTACCACATTAAAAACCTTAAACAATCTCTTAATATAATCAAGAGGAAGATGGATGATCACAAGCCATCAAACCAAATTGAACTGCTTGAATTTTTTTGAGTAAAGGCATTAAGTTATCCAAAAGCAGTGTGTAAGACTTGTGGAGGAGAACATGATGCCAAGATGCATGACAACTGTGATTAAAAACCAGGGTTATTCTATTAAATATAGACTTTTGAACTCTTAAAACTTTATGAATATGATAAATATATTTCTTTTCTTTGCTTTAGTTGAGGTCTGAAAGCTTGAATCTTTTTTGTTATTTCAGTAATTTCTCATTTTCAGCAAATAAATGCTCTAAATGACAATATTTTTATTTGGAATTTGGGAGAAATGTTGTCTGTAGTTTATAGAATAAAACAACAATGTTAATTTTACTCAAACATAAACCTATAAATATCAAAATCAGAGAAACTGCTGTATATATTTATGCTGCAATCAAACCAATGTCAAGTTTTAAGCCTTTTCTAAGCATACTGTCCCACCCTTTTTTGGTCTGTGTTTGTACTTTTGTTCATCGAACGCTCTGTAAAGCTTGTCAAACCTTACAATGGCCGCTATGAAAAGAATGTTTGGACAGGTCCAGTCTCTCAGTGAAGCTCTGAAACTGTGACTGTAATAGAGAGTAATAAACTCTCACCCCAAGCTAACAAACACATCAAACATACCTTCCAGAACAGCGAAACAGGTATCATACTCTCTCTCTCTCTCTCTCTCTCTGCAGTTTAAAAAATACATGAAAGGCGAGGACAAAAATCTATAAAACAAACAGCAATGTAAGACCACTTCACAGAAAGCAGCATTTCAGAAATATATAGTGAAGTTTAAAGGCCAGCTGTGCCAAAGACACTCCCTTTATGCTCCTTTTCAACTTTATAACACATTCTAATATGGATGGAAACCAACTATATCGTCGCTGTCCAATGAAAAACACTTATCTCCAAAACAGCAACTTTACAGGAGAGAGAAAAAACTTTCAATGGAAGTCAGTGTAAAAAGAGTTTATTTCAGGTCATTTTGAAGAGTTTCTATTGGTCCGTTCATCAAGAAATTTTGGCACAGTGTAAGAGACAGTTTGTCTGTTCAAATTATGTAATAAACTAAAAATACAACAATGGAGATAAATGTTTTTGGTTAAAAATGTGAAACTCATATATGATATAGATCTATTAAACACAGAGTGATCTATTTTAAGCGTTTATTTCTTTCATTGATGATGATTATGGCTTACAATCAATATAAACCCAGAAATCAGTGTCTTAGAAAATGAGAATATTATATAAGACCAATTGGTACTTTTGGCAGTGTGCCAAGTCCTGCTGGAAAATGAAATCCTCATCTTAATAAAAGTTGGTATCAGCAGAAGGAAGCATGAAGTGCTGTAAGATTTTGTGGGAAAACAAAACTGCACTGACTTTAGACTTGATAATAAAACACAGTGGATCAACACCAGCAGATGACAGACATGACTCTCCAAACCATCACTGATCATCAGTAAATTTTACATTTCATTTGTAAATCATGGAGAGACCAGTGATGTCAGTAACGCGTTACTCTAATCTGACCCTTTTTTTCAGTAACGAGTAATCTAACGCGATGTTACTATTTCCAATCCAGTAATCAGATTAAAGTTACTTATCCAAGTCACTGTGCGTTACTCTCTCTCTCCACCTCACTCACACACACACACACACACACACCGAGCTCTCCTCCCCATCCCCCTCTGCTCTCCCCCAATCACTCGCGTCTCACTTCTGTTAATGAGGTACAACCATTGGTTTACTCACCGCACTCCCCTGTGTCTTAAATTCCGCCCATTCTCGTTTTTCCGCCAGTTCTCGGGCTCCCTATCTCTTTATAAAGGCATTTTTTTCCCAGCCGCGTCCCATTTCATTAGCCGGGGCAGCGGTCTGCACAGATTTGATTGGCAGAGGAGAGCGTTTGAAGATTTTACACCACACGTGATTTGTCTGCAAGTTTCCCGTGCCGCAGAGCGTGTATACCGTAAAGACAAGAAAAGTTCCGGTGCTTTAAATGAACACTGTCAGAATTAAATCCTTTTCAGTAGTTTATGGGTTTTGGTCCGCATTGGACAACGTCTGGGTCCGGACCCGGACCGCAGTCTGCAAATATGTGGTCCCTGGTCTAGACCATATACACGGTTCTGTTTTATAAAACCACTCCCTGCTGCCCTGCAGAGAACAACAAGTTCAATGTTCAGTTTTACAGTGTTAAATATGTCAGGTCAAGAAAGACTTTCTTTATTTTATATATTTTTTTATAAAAACAAGTATTTATGTTTAGTAAAATCAAGAAAGACCATATTTTATTTTTTATATAAAAAATATTTATGTTAAGTTATTTCAAGAGATATGGTCTTTTATTTTTATAAAAAAAAAACTATTTTTTTCAGGAAATGGTTTACTTAGGAAACTTAGGTAACTTTAAATCTAGAGATACATTGTTGCTGTTAAAAATGCATTTTCCAATAAAGGGAGTATTGGCAAAACTGGTTATAATGTTTATGTTAAGGCGGCGGGAGGTGGTGTCTGCAGCTGCTGAAAGTAACTAATAAAGTAACTTGTAAAGTAACTTAGTTACTTTTAAAATCAAGTAATCCATAAAGTAACTAAGTTACTTTTTAAAGGAGTAATCAGTAATCAGTAATAGGATTACTTTTTCAAAGTAACTATACCATCACTGGGAGAGACACACAGTCCAAGCTGCTTGAGGTCTAGTGTGAAGTTTCTACAATCAGTGACTGTATATCTTCTATAATAGATAGTTCTTCAGTTCTTCAGCTTCAGTTGTGAAGATTTGTACACGAGTATCTGTCTGTGGGCGTAAGCTCTTTTACGGTTTCCATCAGAACTCCCAACAGGACGCTTTCATTAGTGAACGTTCTCCAGCAGCTCTCAGCCTCCCAGTGCTTGGCCACGTTCATCACATACAGTGTTTAAAGTTATTTTCTGCTCTCTAAAGTTGTTTTTGCTCTAAGATCATTTTGAAAAGTAACTTTAATCGAGACGCTACTTCTGCATATTTATTATTGCAGCCGTATTTCTTAGAGCGTAGCGAGCTCAGCGTCTCCGAGGACGACTCTGAAGGAGCAAAGCTACTCTCATTCAAACAGAACTTAATAGCGTATTGAGCTCCGGGTTCAAAGTTGCTCCCCTGCTGTTCTCCAAGTTTCAGCGTCGTCTTCTGCACGAGGGTTCACAGCATCAGTCTGAGATCAGACACCAAACTAATGCCATTTGTTGACAAGTTCTAGTTGTCAGGAGCACTGCAGTGGCATCTGGAATTTACATGACTGTCACTGCAAACACTGCAAAAAATATCCTTATGTGAAGAGTTTTTCTTCAGTTTAAAATACCATTCAAAAATGTTGACACACCTCTTCTCATTCAGTGTATGTACTACGCTAACCTAACCACAGTCCAGCCGGCTAGCTAAAACCAACACCACCCAGCAAAACAAGCAGAAATGCTTAAAAAATGTGCAGCGTTCACCTGAAGACGACTCCACAAAGCAGGAGAGGAGAGTTTCAGCGTTATTTCACGCTCCCAACGTTACCATCTTCACTTATTCCCAATTTTAATTTCACGCTAACTTTAGTGGTTTTATTCTGTATGAACCATACACCGTTTTGTAGTTAAGTTTCAGTTCTGTTACAGTTGTTGCGGAACTACTTTAATTTGTTCATTTTGTAAAAAAAGGAACTCTAGTATAAAAGCAATAGAACACTCGAGGTTGTGATACGGAGTTATACAGGAGTTACGAGTTTCAGTTTAGTTCTCCAGCAGTATTAGCATTAGCCGCTAACCACACTAAGCACTAGCTCTTTGGGCGTTTGGGCTCCCTCATTTGGTCTCTTGTGCTCCTGCCCCTCTGTTTACCTGTCATGTTTCCCAGCCATGTGCTTCTGTTGTGTTTTGGTCCTGTCTCCGCCCTAGCCCCACCCTGTCATCAGTGATTTGTAACCCCACCCCCTCTTGATTGATCCTCAGGTGTTTCCAGTTTCCTGTTCCCTCCATGTGTATATAAGCCCCTTTGTTTCAAGCCTTCTTTGTCTAGTCTTTTGTTAGTTTGTTTGCTGTCCGTGTTCAGGTTTGTTTCATGCTGTTTCTTAGATTCCTGTTTTCAAGTTTAGTGTTTTGTAGTTATGTATTCAGTGTAACTTTGGTTTATTTTGTTTGTTTATTTGTTTTTTTTTGTTTGTTTTTTTGCAGAATAATTATATTTATTTAAATTAACAAACTAAAACAAATTAGCAAACAAACAAACAAAATAAACCAAAGTTACACTGAATACATAACTACAAAACACTAAACTTGAAAACAGGAATCTAAGAAACAGCATGAAACAAACCTGAACACGGACAGCAAACAAACTAACAAAAGACTAGACAAAGAAGGCTTGAAACAAAGGGGCTTATATACACATGGAGGGAACAGGAAACTGGAAACACCTGAGGATCAATCAAGAGGGGGTGGGGTTACAAATCACTGATGACAGGGTGGGGCTAGGGCGGAGACAGGACCAAAACACAACAGAAGCACATGGCTGGGAAACATGACAGGTAAACAGAGGGGCAGGAGCACAAGAGACCAAATGAGGGAGAAACACAAGGCAGACATGGGCTAAGCTGTGACAGTTACTATGTTAAAACAAACTACGTGTGACGAACCGCTAGCTGATATTGCCCTGGTTTACTGGAATACTCAGGGTTATTCACTGTAGAATTGGTGTGTTTATAAATAATATATATAATACAAAAAAATCATAGAAAAGGTATGGTAAGAGTGTAGTATTAATCTACAATCCAGAATAATGAGAAAACAGTGCATTTTAAATGGGTTCAAATGCTTAACTGTAACTGTAAAGTTGGGTTTTAGAACAATATATGCTGCCTTAAGCACATCACATCCTTTACAGGGACATTCATGCATGTTTCAACATGTGAAACCACATGCTGCACACATTATAACAAAAGCACAGCTGTAGAAGAAGAGGGTACAGGATTGGTACTGGATTGGCATTGGATTGCAGTCCTGACCTGTCCCCAATAGAGAATATAGTCTGGAGAATACAAAAATTATCCCCATACTTAAGTTTTTTTTTAAAAACACTGTTTACATCCCATAATGCTAGCTTCAGCAACGAGCGCCACCATCACTGTACTGAAAATGACATAGACATCTATGTACATAGACTCCGCATAGCCTGCCTCCTGGCATCGGCTGCTACGCTATGCGGAGTCTATGTATATATATGTCTATGTCATTATCAGTACAGTAATGGTGGCGCTCGGAGCTAAATCTAACGTTATGGGATGTAAACAGCGTTTTTAATAAGCTTCTTCTGCACTTTTTTTAAGTTATTAATGCCTCGTTTTAAATGTCAGGGCTCTCCCGATTCTAGTAAGGAGGTGTGGAGCTACTTTGAGCTGGATAACGGTGTAAAAAGTGATTTATCAGGGTAAATTATGCCCCGTATCACCCAGTCTGAAGGGTGTTTGGATGAACTGTTAAAATTTCTGGATCTCGGAACGCTGTGGGAGAACGGAGGTGTGCTATTTATCAAAGATAAGAACTTTTTATCATGTTTTACTACAACTAAAGTCCATTTTACACCAGAGTTCCCTTTAAATAAACTTAATTATATTTACTAAGTCAAAAAATCTTTTTTTTTACATTGTAGATCACTAAAATAGGCCCCCTTGGATTCATACTGTCTTATTTAGAGCTTATTTTCTATACATTAGCTTTAGGTTAGATGTTTTGTAATACAGCAGGATCCTACAGTAGCTCTTTTCTGCAAATCTGGTAAATCGTTTTAATTATAACCTCCAACAATAGCAGCGGTAGAACAATTCACCTGATTATAATCACTTAATTTCTCTGAAGAGAAATATGAGGTGGCAATACCGTGGTTGCCAGATCATGCCTGATGTAAGTGGATGTAAGTGGAGAAAGATTATGAAAAGTAGTGTTTCCAGGAAATACTGCTTATTAGAACCTGTGGGAATGAAGGACCATTCAAACTTGAGTGGTCATACAAAGCATGCTCTGGTAATAATGAGAAATTTGTGGGGGTAGTAATTTACTTAAGAACACTGTATACAGTACCAGTTAAAGTTTGGACACACCTTCTATGAAGGAACACATAAGGAATTATGTAGCAACTTAAAAGTGTTAAACAAACCAAAATACTCTGTGAAGTATTTAAGTGCTCTTATTTAATTCTGATGAGTGCCAGTTTCATCATCATAACGTTTTTGATGGTCCTGAGGATGCTTCTTTTTGAATTGGATGCTTCTTTTTGAATTATCCAACCTTCTTTACTTCTTTCTTAAAGTTTTTCTTAACTTAGTTAACTTAGTCGAGGGCTCCCTATCTCCTTAAAAGGGCGTTTTTTTCCTGGCCGTGTCCCAATTCACTCACTGGAGCAGCTGTAGTGTATTGGATCGCGACCCTGGCGACACAGGTTTGATCCTGCGTGAGGAGTGGTGTGATTATTTATTTATTTATTTATTCCTTTCTTCTTGGGTTTACCTGCTTTGAATTAAACTGTTCTGCAGTTGGGTTCTCCAACCCTCTGGGCTGGAGAGCTACTAGTCTGAACGAGCATCTCAGTATCTGTCTCTGCTGAGACGCACAAAAGTGCTGCGCTGTTAAGATTTGAATGTGCCAAAGTCAGAGCTCATCTGGCTTTTAAAGTTAACGACAACTGGAACACTGCCTGGAAGACTACATGGTGTATTTTTTGCAGCCTCACGATACCAGAGACACATAGAGGATGCGCAATTGACCCTAGGTGGTGGTCACTTTTTAATATCTACTATCTCAAAGTTTTGAGCTAAACCAGAACCTAAATTCCAAATATCTTTATCTCTGAAGATCAGTACAGTCTTCTCTAAAGTTTTGACCCAGTTGTGAAATGTTGGGGATTAGTCAGCTGCACGCCACACAGAGATCCATTTCCAGAGAGAGCTGATGAAGGGCTCTCCGGAGGAATACATCGACAATAAGCTGCGTTTCTGAATTCAGGCCAACAATACCCGTCCACTCAACCATGCAGTCCTGCAGAATCCCTGCTGGAGACATTCAGAGATCTCCCACCCTACACTCTAAACCTTAAATACATACTCTGAACTCACATTCAATTCAATCTGTTATATATAAAACTGAATACTAATATTCCCAAACATTACTCTAACAGTCCACAAGCTAGCATCCTTAAGTGCAAATTATTTATATATAATACTGCTGCTTAAAATAGCTAATAAGACACACATGAACACAAAACACACATCACATCAGAGAGATCAATCTGAGAAACACATAGACAAACTCAGAAACCCAATAAACAACAAAATCTACAGGTTTTCACCAAAATTATCAACTCAGCTAGATACAGATACAGCTTTTACCATGTCAGTGCAGAACAACAGCGCAGGCTGCAGATCTCATTTGTCAGTCCACCTCTCTTCCGTCATGTTCGTCACATGTTTCAAAATAAAAGTTAACATGGCCGACTGCTCAGTGTACGAAAACTCGGCCAAAACAAACAAGAAAAGCCAATTAAACGAACTTTTAATACTTTTCTGATAGCCAAGACTCTGCAGTATGCGATGCTGTAAGTGTAAATTAAACATAAATATATCTGGTTAGAGAATAAAGTTAGCTGCCTATGTGATTCCAAGTTTTAACTGATATGTAGGCAATAGATTTATGTTGTAATATAAAACATTTATTGAAGAAGAAAACCAATGTTCTGTCAAATTGTGCTACCCTGTCAAACCGTGCTACCCTAGTGTACACTTCCACAGCTCCATATTAGAGCATGTTCCCAGTATAACTCATAGTATGTAGTAAATTGGGAGAACATTAGTCAGTATCATGCTAAAGTTGCTTTTATAATTTTGTAATTATATATAATATTTAATATTTTTATTTACATATAAATAATAATTCATGTATGAAAAAAATGTAGGTCAATGCATGCATAGTTGCGTAAGGAAGCACGTATCGACGGGTAGCATAACTCACAGGCTAACTTAGTTGTTTTGATTGCTATCAACATGGCTTTACATTTTCTAATAACATGCTAGTCTGTGTTTCAATAACATTTGTTTGAATTAAAATCACTTAAAACAAGCTCCCACTGCTTGGTGCATAAATAACACTGACTTTCAAGCTCAATACCACCCCACACCACTAGATGGCGATAATAGAAACAGTATCACCTCATCTGTGATGCCTCATATGGTGCCACAGGAGAGGTAGAACTAACTGTACTATACTTCATATATATATGACATCAGAAAATGGACACACCTGTCTGAAATACACGTGTGAGTGAGAAAGAAAGATTTATCAGTTCATACTCCCGCTCTGGGTGTTCTGGTGTATGAGCTACTCACAGTCAGCGCTCTTATGCTGCTTCTCAAGCAAACTTACAACTGTGTGGAGTTTATTGCACATACTGTATCTCCTGTTTCACTACAAGACAAGTGCTTTTATCTCCCTCGTGCTCATATTCTAATCCCATACAGAATTCTCTGCAGATTTCTCAGTGTTTTCTGTCGTTATTTTGCGGCTAGCATGAGGCACTGTAAAAAAGAAGTGACGTAACAAACTGTGAGGTGCTGCGTGTTGCCACCTGCTGTAACAGAGCTTATAAATAAATAAAAAAACATGAAAACTAAGGGTATTCTCTTTGTAAATTCAGTTTGTTTTAGTTAAAATGTATTATAAGCTCTCAATTCAGTTCCACTTTTTTCTTTTACTTACCGTTTCTATTATTTTTAGTCACCGAAAATCTTTTTCACTTTCAGTTTTTCGTTATTTAGTTCGTTTTTGTTAACGATATTAACCTTAATAAGAAGAGGACGTGTTTTTAAAATGTCAATTTAAAAAAAAATTAGAGTTGCACTTTCCATACTTTTTATTTATTTATTTTTTTAATTTGCGGTTTTAATTTCACTTAGAGTGTTTATTAATTGATCACTGTTGAAGCTTCAGCTCTAATGGAAGTTTCTCACTGAGAGCTCTGTATCGTCCAGGGAAAAAAAAAACTCACTCAACCAATTATCTTGCTTCGTCCAGGAAAGGAAAAATAATGAACGCAGGCTCATGAAGTTCAGTGATAGCGCTCGGGTGCTTGGACCCCGAACACAGAGCCGTTGCCAGCTTGTGTCAGTGTCTTTTCTCAGCTAGCACAGTTTAGCGCGTTTGGCTCTGCTACGTATCCTATTTCTTTTAGTGAGTTTTGGCAGCTGGGTATTAGTCCAATTTGCATTCCTAATTGGCTGACAGGCTGTCGCACAACACTGAGCTGTGGTCTCACCAGGACTTCCTGCCAGTTCACAGATGTAGTTATTCCCGTGCAGTAATTTGTTGTGGAAAGAAAGTTAATTGGTAGCAGCATGGAAGTGTTGCTGGCAATAGATTGAGGGGTGAGAGTGTGTATGAGCCTCTGCCTGTTTTGTTGCCTTTGTGAGGACCAGATGTCATTCTCTATTTGTTTTTGACATTTTTGTTGGTCCTCAGAAAAAAATCATCCTTTAACTCCCTAGATCAGTGGATCTTAAACTTTTCTTAAACATTCAAAAGGTTTTCTCCCAAATTCCGAATAAACAAAAAAATATATTGTTGTTTAGAGCACTTAATATTTGCAGAAAATGAGAAATAACTGAAATGAGATGCAGAGCTTTCAGACCTCAATTAATGCAAAGAAAACAACAAGTTCATATTTATAAAGCTTTAACAGTTCAGAAATCAATATTTAGTGGAATAACCCTGTTTTTAATAACAGTTTTTTTCATGCATCTTGGCATCATGTTCTCCTCCACCAGTCTTACACACTGCTTTTGGATAACTTTATGCTGCTTTACTCCTGGTGCAAAAATTCAAGCAGTTCAGTTTGGTGGTTTGATGGCTTGTGATCATCCATCTTTCTCTTGATTATATTCCATAGGTTTTTTTTTTTTTTTTGGTAAAAAAAAATAAATAAATAAGGACTGTATTGAGATTGTTGCAGTTCAGAGTTAGTAATGAGGTTAAAAAAAAAGCAAATATGAGCAAAGGATCTTCAGTTTGTAAGAAATGTGTGAGAAAATTGTTAAAATAATTAAAATCAATGCTCCTCAAAAAAAAAGATTGAAAGGGATTAATTCACACTGTTCTCATTTCTCATTATATATCTACTAGAGACTAGAGATTATATCTACCCTGAAATGGTTTAATGATATTATGGGCTATAATATCCATAATATCATTAAACCATTTCAGTATTGGGGAGGAATTCCCCATCAAATGTGCCAACTAGGAGTGTATATCCATATCGTACTGTACACAATAATATTGCCAACTTTTTTTTGAATATTGTGAATGATATTAAACCCTGAAATATGGTGCCATATCACCCACCCCTAATTATCACATCAGGGTACTACGATACTTTTTTAGCGTTTTTAACAAAAGAAAAATTCACACTGTTCTCATTTCTCATTATATATCTACTAGAGACTAGAGATTATATCTGTCCTGGAGTGCATTATTATTAGTATAATAACATTCTGCATCATTGACTTTATCTGTTACAAATCTGATAAGATTCTTGTATTTTTTTATATCTCAGTTAGGGGTGTGTCATATCATATCATATCGTATTTGCATACAGAGGTGTATTCAGGTAAATTTCTAGCATGTTTCTATCTTGGTGGTGGAAAATACAGGTGCGCCACTGACCGAGTAAAACCCTGACAACAGTAAACAGTTAACCACCCACATCCTATCTTAGCCATGCAGGAGTGCCATGTGCATTGTATGCAAACCTGACCTTTAACACAACAATAAGCATAATAAAGAATAAAATAACATTACTGTTCCTTTAAATGAGCTGCTGGTGTATTTTCATAGCATGAACTCTGCTGAGATGAACAAAAGCGTCGCACTGTTAAGATAAGAACGTGCCAAAGTCAGATCTCAACTGCCTCTTAAATGGAATGACTTCTGGCATAGTGATTGATTTATTTCATGTCACACCCAACATACACCTTTGATTAATTAAGAGAATTACTGTAGTACATGAATTTCTCTTGTGCCCTCACGATAACAAAGACACACCAACATGCCCTAAATCCAGCTGCGCAATACACAATTGACTGGTACAAAATATATAGCTAAAATAGGGCCCCAAAAGACACAATATTCCCTCTTTCCCTTTCAAGAAGCAAGAAAATATTTTGGCAACGTAAACCGTCCCCAAGATCTAACCATGGGTAATATTTTGTACAAACCTGAAGCATCAGAGGAAATGAAATTACAATCCCACGCTAATTTCCTCTAAACGTCTTTATCAAATCTGCGCTGTTCGGTGGTGACGGTTAAACGAGACGGGGACGGTATTTTTAGAGACAAAAGGTGTAGCGGGGAAGAGGAGAATTAACGAGGCGGGGGAGATTCATTAGGCAGTTAACAAGGCAATTAGGCAGCATGTGTTATGGATTTGTGCTCTCAGCGCACACATGGTATTTAAGCTCTCAGTAAAGCTATAAAGACTTCAGCAGACCTTAATGAGTTTACCTCCTGTCAGACAGCGGCGAGACGAGCAGAAGAACGTACCATCCAGAGTCCAACCGCTGCCCAGGGTCTACAATTACACTCAGAACTCAGAATCACTGTTTCAGTAGGGTACGCACCATTTATAAACTCATCACCAATCTCTGAAAACATCATTAATTCTCTTACAAAACACTGTCCAAATGTTAAATTATATATTTGTGTAAATGTATAAACATTGGGGCTCTTATTATATATTATACATTTTATTACTAGCATAGGCTGGAAGTAGAGTGAAGTAGAGTTATTTAGCACAAGATAGAGTGATGCAGAGTGTGGTAAAACAAAGTATAACGACATAGAGGTACTCAGAGAGGTAGAGTAAGATAGAGTGAGGTAAAAAGAGATAGAGAAAGTATAGGCAGTTTCAGTAAGGTAGAGGGAAGTAGAGAGAGGTAGAGGGAAGTTTAGGGAGTTAGAGTAAGATAGAGTGAGGCAGAAGGAGTTTGAGTCAGGCAGCGGGAAGTAGAAGGAGTTTGAGTAAGGTAGTTTGGGGTAAAGGAAGTGGAATGAGGTAGAGTGAGTTTGACTAAGGTAGATTGAGGTAGAGGAAGTGAAGTGAAGTAGAGTGAGTTTGGGTGAGGTAGAGGGATGTAGAGGAAGTGGAGTGAGGTATAGTGAGTTTGGGTGAGGTAGAGGGATGTAGAGGAAGTGGAGTGAGGTATAGTGAGTTTGAGTGAGGTGATTGAGGTAGAGGGACGTAGTGGAATCAGTGAGGTAGAGTGAGTTTGAGTAAGGTAGATTGAGGTAAAGGGATGTAGAGGAAGTGGAGTGAGGTAGAGTGAGTTTGAGGAAGTTAGATTGAGTCTGAGTGAGATATAGCAAGGCCAAGAAAATGAGGTGAGGTAGTTTGAGTACGGTAGATTGAGGCAGAGGGATGTAGAAGAAGTGGAGTGAGGTAGAGTGAGTTTAAGTGAGGAAGAGGAAGTGGAGTGAGGTAGAGTAAGTTTGAGTAAGGTAGATTGAGGTAGAGGGATGTAGAGGAATCAGTGAGGTAGAGTGAGTTTGAGTAAGCTAGATTGAGTCTGAGTGAGGTATAGCGAGGCCAAGAAAATGAGGTGAGGTAGTTTGACTAAGGTAGATTGAGGTAGAGGGATGTACAGGAAGTGGAGTGAGGTAGAGGGATGTAGTGGAATCAGAGAGGTAGATTGAGTCTGAGTAAGATATAGCGAGGTCGAGAAAATGAGGTGAGGTAGTTTGAGAAAGGCAGATTGAGATAGAGGAAATTGCGTTAAGTAGAGGAAGTGGATTGAGATAGAATGAGGTAGAGGGCCAAAGTGAATGCTAACACCAAACAACATTTTATCAAACTTCTGAGTAACCCATATGTGGAAATTTTCTCATATGACGTTTTTTGGTTGGTCTCTACATCCCTCTACCTCAATCTACCTTAGTCAAACTCACTCTACCTCATTCCACTCCCTTCTACCTCAATCTACCTTATTCAAACTCCCTAAACTTCCCTCTACCTTACTCTACTTCCCTCTACCTTACTCAAACTCCCTAAACTTCCCTCTACCTTACTCAATGTTACAGTTAACATTCTAAGAACGTTCAGTCTGTCGTGTGAGTAACATTCAAATAACTTTATGGTGCGAGCCATTATTGTGGCGCTGGTGATTCTGTATCTACTGTAACCGTAGATTATCCATTATTTATAAACATGCATAAAACGAGTATGCGGGGAATCTGTTACACTCGTTCGGCTGCGTATTCTGGCAGGGAAGCAGAATCCAGCACAACACTGGAAAAGGCAACTTATGAAACTGATAACACTCTTTACACCAATTAATGTGAAGTATACGGAGACTCTGCACACATTAGAGATAATAACCAGACAAAGCTATCCAGACTAAATACAGTACAGAACGCAATGTACAATTCAGACTCTGTTCTGAAATTTCATGTGTGCACAAATAGGCTACCACTGAGTCCATGACAAGATAAAGAAGCTACAGAACATTTCAAGTCTAGACTCCAGTAATGGGTTCCATTAAAAAACCCTAACCGTAAATAGAACTGAATTTCTTAACCTAACTTTCATATTTGCTCTATCAGAGCGGCTGATCGAGCTGTTTAATACAGTTCTATTTTATTCTCTGACTTTTGTGTAAATGCCTTACGCAACACAGGCACACAAACAGCTTCTCGCCGCATGACTCTAACTACATTAGCTTAGGAACATTGACGTTTTATGTTTTTCCCTGTAAAATATGGACGGATTCATAATCAGAGATTGCCGCAGGCATCTGTACTGTTCACAGTCTGAGCTGATGCTGCCTTCGCAAATGTTTTCTCTCACCAGCCGAGAGAAGAGAGCAGCTGGGAACATCACCGCAATTAACGGTGGGGAACGCGCTGTGACTACGCCGACTATTCGCCCGCCAGATGGTATTAGGTTATCACAATGACACCACAGTCCTGGCAAACGTTCAGAATGCAGGGGAGGAAGTGAAAACTGAAATAACATCATTGGTGTTTTCTGCTATAATTGAAATGAAATCAGTTTATGAGGCGCACTGTCAATGAACGTCTTTTTTCTGGTGTTTTTTTTAATACATAAGGTGCACCGGATTATAAGGCGCATTAGGCGACATTAGGTGAGCAAAGGTGTCGCCATGTTTCCCTTCTAATGGGGAAGCTGGGGGAAGTGCACGAGTAAACAAAACTGTCATTCTTAACAAAAACATTATTTACAGTAAGCTTAGATTTCCTACATTTTGTCTAAGGCTGGGTGCAGCAGCATTAGCATTAGCTGCTAACTGCAGCACTATCGGAATGTAAACACCCTGAGTGTTCCCGTACTATCAGCTAGTGGTTCATCCTATGTAGCTTTTTGTAGATTTTAACAAGGTAAACACGCTACAGACTACAGTCCAACATACTCTCCTCTGAACAGCAAAAGAGCTAGCGCTGTGGTTAGCGGCTAATGCTAATGCTGCTGCACCCAGCCTTAGTGCTGGAGAAACTTTACTGAAAACTCACCCTTGTAATGCTGTACTTCAGCAGAGTGGCTTTACTGCTCTTTAATGGATTTTTAAGGCACACTGATGATTTTCGGGAAAATTAAAGGATGTTTAATGTGTTTTATAAAAATATGAAAAGTATTCATAAAGCTTTGTGTATTGGATAAATGACAATATAAACATGTCAAATAGTAAAAAATCTATCTTATCTTTTGCTGTACTTTTTTTTTAGGTCTTCTGCAGTGTGAAACAGTTTTCTAGAGACAGCAAGATAGAGAGAGTTAGAGTAAGGAAGTGGAAGGCAAAGTGAGTTATTGCAATTGAAATTGAGTTAGAGTGAGATACAGAGAGTTAAAGTAAGGTAGAGTGAGGTGGAAAAAAGAGTGAGGTAGAGTGAAGTACAGCAGGACAAAGTGAGGTTGCGTGAGTTAGAGTGAGGAAGAGGAATGTAAAGTGAGATAGAGCTAGGTAATGTGAGTTATTACAAGGCGAAGTGAGGTAATGCAAAGTACAAAGAGTTAGAGTAGGGTAGAGTGAGCTAGAGTGAGGTAGAGTAAAATACAGTGAGGTGGAAAAAAGAGGAGCGAGAGTAAAGTAGAGCAAAACAAAGTGAGGTTGAGTGAGGAAAAGGAAGGTAGAGTGAGACAGAGTTAGAGTAACATAGCGTGAGATAGAGTGAGGTAAAGTAGAGTGAGTTGGAAAAAAGAAGAGTGAGGTAGAGTGAATCAGAGCAAGAAAGACAAAGTGAGATTGAGTGATTTAGAGTAAGACAGAGCATAGTAAAGTGACTTAGAGTAAGGTAGAGTGAGCAAGCGCAAGGTAAAGTCAAAGTCAAAGTGAGGCTGAGTGAGGAAAAGGAAAGAGGAAAGAGACAGAGAAAGGCAACGTGAGGTAAAGCAAGGTATAATAAAGTAGATTGAGGTGGAAAAAAAGAGTGAGATAAAATGAGGTACAGAGAGTTAGAGTAAAGCAGAGTGAAGTGGGAAAAAAGAAGAGTGAGGTAGAGTGAGGTATAGAGAGTAAGACTAAGGTAGAATAAAGTAGACTGAGGTGGGGAAAAAAAGAAGAGTGAAGTAGAGTGAGGTACAGCGAGTTAGATTAAGGTAGAGTGAATTATGAAAAAAAGAAGAGTGAGGTAGACAGAGGTAAAGCAAGGTAAAGAGGAAGGTACTGAGTATTAGGGGAAGGAACAGGGAACTAAGGTGAGCTAGTATTTATTAGAGTGAGGTGGAAAAAAGAGTGAGGTAAAGTGAAGTAGAGTAAGACAACATGAGGTAGAGCAAAAAAGAGTGAGGTAGAGTAAAGAAAAGCATGGCAGAAAGAGATTGAGGAAGAATGAGAGTGAGGAAGACCGAGGTAGAGCAAGGTATAGTAAAGTAGAGTGAGGTAAAGTGAGGCAGATCAAGATAGAGTAAGTTGAGGTGAAAAACAGAAAGGTAGAGTGAGACAGAGAAAGGTAAAGTAAGGTAGAGCGAAGTAGAATGAAGTAGACAGAGATAGAAAAAAGAAGAGTGAGGTAGATTGAAGTTTGTTCAAAATAAACTTAGGTTGAATGGGTTAAGAGTGTGGACGAGAAAGGTGGAGTGAGAGAAAGCAAGGCAAAGTGAGGTACAGAGAGTTAGAGTAAGACAACATGAGGAAAAATTAGGAAGAGCAAAAAAGAGCAAGGTATAGTAGAGTGAGTAGAGTGAGTTAGAGTGAGGAAGAGGAAGGTAGAGTGAGACAGAGTAAGGTAAAGTGAGGTAGAGTTAGGTACAGAGAGTTAGAGTAAGATAACATGAGGTAATGTGAGGTAGAGCAAAGAAGATCAAGGTATAGTAGAGTGAGTAGAGTGAGTTAGAGTGAGGAAGAGGAAGGTAGAGTGAGACAGAGTAAGATAAAGTGAGGTAGAATGAGGTACAGAGAGTTAGAGTAAAACATCAGGAAGAGCAAAGAAAAGCAAGGTATAGTAGAGTAAGTAGAGTGAGTTGGGGTAAGGAAAAGGAAGATAGAGTGAGACAGAGTAAGGTAAAGAGTGGTAGAGTGAGGTACAGAGAGTTAGAGTAAGACAACATGAAGTAGTGTGAGGCAGAGCAAAGAAAATCAATGTATAATAGAGTAAGTTAGGGTGAGAAAGAGGAAGGAAGAGTTAGACAGAGTAAGGTAAAGTGAGGTAGAGTTAGGTACAGAGAGTTAGATAACATGAGGTAGTGTGAGGTAGAGCAAAGAAGAGCAAGGTATAGTAGAGTGAGTAGAGTGAGTTAGAGTGAGGAAGAGGATGGTAGAGTAAGGCAAAGTGAGGTAGAGTGAGGTACAGAGAGTTAGAGTAAGACAACATGAGGAAAAATGAGGAAGAGCAAAGAAGAGCAAGGTATAGTAGAGTAAGTAGAGTGAGGAAGAGGATGGTAGAGTGAGACAGAGTAGGGTAAAGTGAGGTACAGAGAGTTAGAGTAAGATAACATGAGGTAGTGTGAGGTAGAGCAAGGAAAAGCAAGGTATAGTAGAGTAAGTAGAGTGAGTTAGGGTGAGGAGGAGGAAGGTAGAAGAAGGTAGAGTGACGGTACAGTCTGAAATTCGAAAATGGAAAATGAAATGTATTTCTATTTTTGAGCTGTAAATCAGTATAACTCATGTGAAGTCAGCAGAAAGCCGGGGTACAGAGAGAAAGGCCGTGATCTGGTTTGCTGATCCTCTGATTTGCTCTTTTATACAGTAATGAGAGCAGCGCTGCTTTGAAAACGCAGGTCTTTGAAGTGTTTGAGGAGGAGAGTGCAGATGGCTGAAAGGATATGACAGAAAACACGAGCACGGCTTCATTAGCTTCACCGCGCTGCCGCTCACAGCGCCGCCCAGCCTAAATGCCACCCTTTCCATTGGTTTCATTCGGCGTCGTCTTAATTTGTCGCATTTCAGACATCACAGCCTCATTTCTGAGGTGGTTTGAGCGGCCTAAACCCACACTCAGCCAGGAGTTCTGTTCCTTACGGGAAATAAAGACTCGAGTAGGAGGAAACTCAACATAGAGAAATGCAACTTTCAGTAGAAGCACTGAGGAACTCACAGACCTGCACTGTAATATTTGGAACATCAATCAGCGTGATTTTACTGTTAGTACACTTGCCAAGAAGTTTTATTTGTGTAGAACATAAAAGTTTAGTCCTTGTCTTAAAAAAAACGTACACTGTTAAATAAATACAAGTAAATTCACATACATTTATGGCATTCCTTTTGCTAGAAAATTACCTTTTTTCACCCATTTTATCATTCAGAGTGTTGGTAAGCAAGAGTAAATACTAAAGCTCTGTTCAAACTGAAGGCCCAAATCTAACGTACATTTTTTGTACATCTAAATTGTATCCAGATTGATGCTTAATAGCCAGATAAAGCCAGAGCCAGAAACAAAACAGAAAACCAGAAAAGTGATTAAAATTACTGTAGATTTGCACAGATAAATATCAGTGTAGACACTCAAATCAGATTTAAATCACAAGCATATTTCCAGGGGTTGTTGTGGAATAAGTAGAGTATTATATCTGCATGGGTTACTGTGGTATATTTGTGCATTTCTGTAGTATCTGCATTGGTTACTGGTGTATCTGCATGTGTTGCTGTGGTATCTGTATGGGTTGTTATAGTATGTGCATGCGAAGCTATGGTATCTGTGTGGGTTGCTGTGGTAAACAAATAGATTTCTGTGTTATCAGTATGGGTTGCTGTGGTATCTACATGGGTTTTTATGGTATCTATATGGGTTTCTGTGGCATCAACATGTGTTTATGTGGTATCTATATGGGGCACTGGTATCTACATGGGTTTATGTGTTATCTACATGGGTTTATGTGGTATCTATATGGGGCACTGTGGTATCTACATGGATTTATGTGTTATTTACATGGGTTTATGTGGTATCTATATGGGGCACTGTGGTATCTGCATGGGTTTATGTGGTATCTATGTGGGTGCACTGTGGTATCTAAATGGATGGGTTTCTATGATATCTGTGTTTGACCCCTGCACTTCCCTCACTCTGCATTTGAGGAGGATTTTGTTGGTTGTGTTTTGAGACACAAAATATGTATTGAGAGCATCCAGATTGAGGCGCATCTGTACAAACCTGATTATTTTACACATCAATCCACCTGCAAATCAAATGTGGTTTGGATCTGATTTGCACACTATCAAAAATGAATCTGGAAATACTATCTAAATATGGCAAAAATGTTATTTGAAGTTATTTGAAGGTGATCAGATCGGATTTGCCTGTCTGGACATCTGAATGGGTTTCCATGGTAGCATGGTCGATTTTAGTAACTAATCTTTGGTGCTTATGTTCGGCCATGTTCAAACTTCCAACCCAAATCTGAACACGGCCGAACAAAAGCACCAAAGATTAGTTACGGAAACCAACCATGTTACCATGGCAACCCATTCAGATACGTTTGTGATGTGCGGACAGGCAAATCTGATCTGAGAAACAAATATGAATCCTGAAATCTAGAGGACATTGGGTTCCTCCTGGACCACTGTTGGGAAGCCTTGATCTGAAACGAACTCGTTTTCCAAGATGGCAGCACTGTCTAATCTCTAACAGGCCATTTGCTTAAGACCGTAGGAAAATGTCAAGCACCGAAGGGAGCGGGTTTGACCTTGGAGTCGCAAAACTATAGCTCGCGTCCTTTATTGCAGACTGACACCGGCATCGATTCGCCCAACTTTCCAGATGCCCGTCAGAAAAGAGTGAGTAATGAAGCCAATTAACGACTCTAATTAGACCTCTAAATCACCGCTCAACATGCTGCCCGCGGATTTGATGGACTGAGCGCGGGTTATGAGCAGCTTCGGCTGAATGTTCGCTCTTAAAAGGATTTACTGCGGCGGCCGGCGGCCTCTCCTCTCCGTGTGTAAATAAATCTGCAGAATATGTGCGGGACGGTCATATTTCCCCCGGTCCCAGAGGGCACATCCATCCGGCGGGGTTTCGGCCCTCTTCAATAGAGCTTAAGCAGCTCATTACAGGGAGCTGCCTGTCAGTAATCGTCAACGGGGCTCGCCACACAAACCCTGGCAGTTGGTGAAAGGGCATCTCAGTCACAGAGGCATGTACTGGGAATGACAAAGCACTGGTGTCACTGGAAGGGACTTTCCACACGCAACATGTTTCCTAAATCAAAGTGTCGCCCTTCGCGTCGCAACTGTAGCCTTTTTCTTTGTGGTGGATGCCTGTGTCGACACCACTAGAGGGCGTAGTTGAAGAGGCTATACGCTTATTTGCACTGGGAATGGGATAATTAGGAATTATGACCCTCAACTACAGCTGAAGGTTATTTTAACCTTAACCACTCATAATGTCCCTAATACACACTAACTCTAATTTTAACCAGAGTAGAATGTTACATTTCTTTTTAGATTTCCACCATTAGTTCATTGTTTTTGAAGATCCATAATACAGAGAAATACAACATGAATATAGCTGTAGTTTTTGTATTTTTATTTTTTTTTTCAATTATTCTTCAAGTAAATGGCAGTTCATGTGTATTTGGCAATGCAGCAACACCAGTTGACGGGAGCAATAGTACAATAAGTAGAAATACAATTGGAAGAAAAAGAGTATGTGAACTCTTTTACTGTACATTGGGAGCCACAACAATAGACAAACGGTGGACAAAGTATGTGAACCTTTGGATTTAATAACTGGTTGATCTTCCTTTGGCAACAAAAACCTCAACCAATCGTTTCCTGTAGTTGCAGATCAGACCTGCAGAACGATCAGGAGGAATTTTGGATAATCCCTCTTCACTAAACTGTTTCAGTTCAGCTATAATATTCTTAGGATATCTGGTGTGAATCGCTCTCTTGAGGTCATGATACCACAACAGCATCTCAATTGGGTTCAGGAGGTCAGGACTATGTTTTGGGCCGTTGTCCTGTTGCATCATCCATCCTCTGTTAAGCTTCAGTTGGAGGACAAATGGTCTTAAATATTTCTGCAAAATATCATGGTTAACTTGGGAATTTATTTTTCCATTGATGACGGCAATCCGTCCAGACCCTGATGCAGAAAAGCAGCCCCAAACCATGATGCCATGATTACAGTTGAGATGAGGTTTTGATGATGGTGTGCTGTGCCTTTTTTCCCACACATAGTGTTTTGCGTTTTCCTTCCAAACAACTCAATTTTGGTTTCATCTGTCCACATACTTATATAATTAGCCAATACTGCTGTGGAACATCCAGGTGCTCTTTTTGGAGTGGCTTCCTCCGTGGTGTCCTCCCATGAATTCTATTCTTGTTTAAAGTTTTCCTTATTGTAGATTTGTCAACAAAAATGTTAGCATGTACCAGAGATTTCTGTAAGTCTTCAGCTGCCACTCTAGGATTCTTACTCACCTCATTGGTCATTCTGCGCTGTGCTCTTGCAGTCATCTTTACAGGACTTTACCATGCCTAGGGAGAGTAGTAACAGTGCTGAACTTTCTCCATTTGTAGACCATCTGTCTTACCGTGGACACATGAACATCAAGACTTTTAGAGATACTTTTGTAACCCTTTCCCGCTTCATGCAAGTCAACAATTCTTGAACGTATGTCTCCTGAGAGCTTGATCTTTTGTTCGAGGCATGATTCACATAAAGCAATGCTTTTTAAGAACAGCAAACTCAAAACTGGTGTGTGTTTTATAGGGCGGGACAGCTTTAACCAACACATCCAATCTCATCACATTGATTGGACTTCAGGTTGGCTGACTCCTGGCTCCAATTATCTCTTAGAAAAGTCATTATCCTAGGGGTTCACATACTTTTTCCGCACTCACTGTGAATGCATGTTAACATGTTGTGTTCAATAAAACTATGCAAACATATATATTTTTTTGTGTGGTTTTAGTTTAAGCAGACTGTGTTTGTCTATTGTTGTGACTTAGCTAAAGATCAGAACACTTTTAATGACCAATTTATGCAGAAATCCAAGTATAATCCCAAATGGTTCACATACTTTGTCTTGCAACTGTAGAATATTAGGATGAATTGGTACTTTCTATCACAAGGTTTTACAGTACTTTATGCTCCCCTCTACTGACAACTTTTATGGAGATGCGGATTTCATTTTCCAGCAGGACTTGGCACACTGCCCACACTGCCAAAAGTACCAATCTTATATAATATTCAAATTTTCTGAGAAACTGATTTTTGGGGTTTTCTTATTGGCTGTAAGCCATAATCATCTACAATAAAAAAAATAAAGGCTTAAAATAGATCACTCTGTGTTTAATACATCTATATAATATATAAGTTTCACATTTTCATCTGAATTACTCAAATAAAGTAACTTTTCAATGCTATTCTGATTTTTGGAGATGCATCTGTATATCTGTAGGGCTGCACGACAGGAGTATACAGGAGTATATTTTCAGTCCTAAGAAATCAGAAAGGGTTCGGTATGATGCAGTCAATGAAAATAGAATGTTATTTGTCATATTTCAGCCATTTATAAAACCCAGAGTCTCGGGGCGCTCTGACACGATTACTGAGATCTCATATAAGCGTGTCAGGACAACTTTACTAATGCATCCTTCACAACCAACACAACAGACGCAGCGCTGCTGCGGCTGCAGCGTTCAGCTGTTTCCATCCGTGTGTTGTATTTCCTTTTAAATGGTATTGCATCACTGCACAGTGCGTGATAAATTCACACTGAATATGTCCTCTAATCCTGTAAACCTGGAGCCAGATTCACAAAATGTCTTTAAGAAAGACTTTTTTTTATCAGGTGAGCTTTTTCCATTGAATTCATGCTTAAGATATTTTTGTATTCATTCACATACAAATATAATGTAATGCTGATTCCAATATTAGAATTTTTACTTTTAATTAGAATTAGAATTAAAAGTAGGTCCTAGTGCTCTCTTGGAGCCTCTAGCCTTGTTAAAGCTGCCATCAAAGGTGCTCCCATGAATCAGAAGAAAGCGTTGCATTCTGGGAAACCCTTGCTGTGTGTGGGTGAGTATTATCCTGCTGAAAAATGCCAGATGAAAACCCTACATTCTGTTTCTTTCAGTCTAGGAAGTGATGCCAAGCAGTCAACTATCTCACCAAGAGGAACACTACCCAGAAATAGCCTCCATATATATATATATATATATATATATATATATAGTTTCTATAATTTTGGTATTTATAGGTATATGTTTGAGAACAAATAGGTAAAAAAAAAGTCATTTAGAGCATTTATTTGCAAGTAAATGGCTGAAATAACAAAAAAGAGGCGGAGCTTTCAGACTGCAAATACTGCAAAGAAAAGAAATTCATATTTCTTTTCATAAAGTTTTAAGAGTTCAGAAATCAATATTTGGTGGAATCCTGGAACCCTGGTTGTTTTTTAATCTGTTTTTGTGCATCTCGGCATCATGTTCTCCTCCACCAGTCTTACACACTGCTTTTGGAAAACGTTATGGTTTACATTCCTGGTGCAAAAATTCAAGCAGTTCAGTTTGGTTTGATGGCTTGTGATCATCCATCTTCCTCTTGATTATATTCCAGAGGTTTTCAATTTGGTAAAATCAAAGAAACTCATCATTTTTAAGTGGCTTCTTATTTTTTATAAAATGTTTTTTTTTATTTCAGATTTTTCAAAGTAGCACTTTTTGTTTAGATGACAGTTTTTCACATCTTGGCTATATTTTCTCAGTCAGTTTTAAAAGGTAGAATCACCTGGAATTCTGAAGGCTTTCAGTTAACAGCTGTGCTGAACTCATCAAGAGTTAATTACTTGAATTTCTTGTCTCTTAATAAAGTGTTTGAGAGCATCAGTTAAAGTAAAGTAGTGAAGAGGTAGGTAGGTGTTTTGGACCCATAGTTTTCTCTTTCTGTGATCCCATTAGCCACATGTAGCCCCTGCTCCTGACTCCCAGTCACCGACTGGGTCAGATATTTAGCATGCCAAATATTTGCCAGGCATCTGCGACTCATCAGCAATCAATCAGCGATCGGCTCAGTGAGCATCTTTCAGTAGTTTACACTACGCAACTGTGGGAGCACCGAGTGATCCTGATTTGCCTCAGAGCAGATCAAACAAGTATCTCCATTTTTGTATCTTCCATTTTTAGTTTACCACATAATTCGAACACACAAACTTCCCCTTACACTGTGTCAAAATTTCTTCATGAACGGACCAATAGAAATACTTAATACTTAATAAAAATGACCTGAAATAAACTCTTTTTACATTGACTTCTATTAAAAGCTAAGAAGGTTTTTTTTTCTCTTCTGTAAAGTTGCTATTTTGAAGATACTTGTTTTTTATTGGACAGTGACAATATGCCATACTGGGGAAGAATGGAGAAGCAGAGACTGGGTGAACTGGAGACAGAACTGGTTGTAGAGTGAAGAGTGAGTGAAAGGTCATATTCCTGAAAAGCTGGTTTAAATCAACTCTATTCTTATCATCCAAAAAGACTGACAATCAAACACAGGCTCTTTGATACAGGCTGTGTGCAGCGGCCAGATAACACCAGCTATTGCGCTTTGAGTTGACTGGAGGCTTTACAGACTCTGTTAGCAGGTATTTCAGCAATCGTTGGCAGTTTCAGTAACTGTGGAGGCCCAGAGCAGCATTTTCAGGGTGTGTATAGAGTCCACCAATTTTCACCTTTATTTTTTTACTAGAGTTGAAAATTAAAGCAATTGTTAAAGCAGTGATTACTTACACTATATAATCAAATGTTCCTAATGTTTTGCTGCTCTTTCATTCAGTTCTTTATATTAACACTGAGACAATTTCTATGTGCTCAGTTTAATAAAGGATTATAAATATATATATATATATATATATATAAAAAGCAACCATTTTCCCTCATTGGAGTGAATGGCAGCACTTGAAATGAAATAAAAAAAAATCATTATTTTAAAATCATCTGCATTGTAGACTAATACTAAACTCATTCAAACTTTAAGAAAAAAAAACATTCAATTATTTAGTAAACAAAAGTGTTAAACAAACCACACTATGTTTTATATTTTACATTCTTGCTTAGGTGACAGTTTTCACATATTGTCATGAGAAGAAAGAACTACTCAAATTAGTAAAGAAAAAAATGAAAGTCAGTCAATCCGAAACATTTCAAGAACTTTGAAAGCATCCTCAATGCAGTCACCGCAAAAAACATCAAAAATATTATGATGAAACTGGCACTCATCAGGACCGCCCCAGGAAAGGAAGAGCAAGAGCTTTCTTCTGTTGCTCAGGATCATGTTATGTGTAGACCTCTATTTAAAATCTTATTAAAGAAGAAAATCAAAGTGTTATCAAATGAAACCACTGCAGTCTTGAAAAACACGTTTCATAGTATTAATCCTGTAAGTTTCAAATGATTTTACTGTAGGAATTTGGAGTAAAATTTGAAAAAAATGTCTATTTGGTTGTATATAGACCAGAATTTAGATTCCTATAAAATAAAAATAAAAAATAAAAAAAGATTATTCAATAACTCCACAGAAGACTTGAAAAACACATATTGATTATAGTAATAGTAGTTGTTATGTATGTTTTAGATAATAATACTGTAATAACTGAAATAATTTGAATTAATGGGATGACAAATGTAGGAAATTTGGCTTTTTTGGCTGTATATAAACCAAGGTTTGGAGTCCTAAAAGACATGAAAATCGAATGGTTATCATATTACACCACTAAATCTGTTAAGCTCTAATTCTTATGTATTTTATGTTTTAAGTAATATTACTAGGAAAAGCATTTTTTGTTATTAGTGCACCCAAATAGCTAACACCAGCACTCACCATGAATATAGCTCCTTTGTAATAAACATTGGCGTATTCGAAATCTGCACCTCCGCCAAGAAAAGCACCCTCTCTCAGAATCAGGTTTCTAATTAAAGTTAGCTAAAACAATTATCTTCACTTTTATCAGGAAGACCTTGTGTACAATCCAGATGGTTTGGGTGAGCTGGAGCACAGAGTGAAGAAGGCAAAGAAGCAACAAGTGCTCAATAAACACCTCTGGGAACTCCTTCCTTCAAGACTGTTGGAAAACTTTTTTAGGTGACCACCTCTTGAAGCTCATTGAGAGAATGATGCCAAGAGTGTGCAAAGCAGTAATCAGAGCAAAGGGGGGCTATTTTGAAGACACTAGAATATAAAACATGTTTTCACTTTTTTTGTTAAGAACATAAAACTCCTATGAACTATGTTCATTCATAGTTTTGATGCTTCAGTGAGAATCTACAATGTAAATAGTCATGAAGATAAAGAAAACGCATTGGAAAAGAGAAGGTGTGTCCAAACGTTTGGCCTGTACTGTACCTGATAGCTCTTGGAATAAGCATAATGTTTGGGATATGAGAAGACCATTGGTTGATGTGTCAAATCCTGGTTAGCATTAGCATTATTGTGAGTCAGCAATACAGTATGTACACAAATGGTTCAAACCCAAACTCAAACCCCATCTTCCAAAAAAAAAGGAAAACCTTTTTATTTATCTACAGAAATGTTCCTTTTTTTAGTAAGGCATCAATGGAATAACATGGGTGACATGAAAGTGCTTTTGCCCTATGTATGTACGTAAGTGTGTAGGTGGTCAGTGCTCTCAGATACTGTACAGAAACCAGTGGCCATCTGCCATGACCATGGGCTACTGAGTCTCCCACGCATTTCTCCACCAGCTTCAGTGCAAAAAGCTCAAAGACATGAAGTCACACACAAAGAGCAAGGTCAAAACTGCCTGTGCCAGTGAGCTTAAATGGTTCTACCAGTCAAAAACCCACATCAAATACAAGTTTCATCTGTAGAAATGAAGAAACACAGTGCCATCAGCTGAAAAGACAAGGATTAGCAAACTCAATAAACCCTTTTTACAGAAAAACGACAATTAAAGGGGTGAAAGCGCCAAGTTTCTAATGTAATAAAGTGCTGGAAAAAAATCTCTGTTTGTCTGATTTTACCAAATTAAAAACCTCTGTTATATAATCAAGAGGAAGATTTATGATCACAAGCCGACAAACCAAACTGAACTGCTTGAATTTTTGCACCAGGAGTAAAGACATAAAGTTATCCAAAAGCAGTGTGTAAGACTGGTGGAGGAGAAGATGATGCAAAGATGCATGAAAACTGTGATTAAAAACCAGGGTTATTCCACCAAATACTAAATTCTGGACTTTATGAAAACTTTATGAATATGAACTTGTTTACTTTGCATTATTTGAGATCTGGAATTTCTACATCTTTTTTTGTTATTTCAGCCATTCCCAAACATGGATTAAACCTAGTCTTGGACTACACAGCATCTTTAATGGGTTTTTTCCATTGAAAGCAAAAGGACATAGTCAATCATCACTACTATGATAGCTGATTAGTATGAATAACATATCTAACCTGGTCAATCAGATTTACGATGACTAGCTTGGACAAGCTGATTGTGCAGAGAGTAAATTTGATTTTTTTAGTAGCGAAACACATTTCTCCATTTGGCATTCTGATGGGTGAGTCTGGGTTTGGTGGTTGCCAGAAGAGTGTGGTACTCGGGTCTGACTGCATTGTGCCAAGTGTAAAGTTTGGTAGAGGGGGGAGGGTGATTATTAATATTATGGTGTAGGGTTGTTTTTCAGGAGTTGGGCTTAGCCCCTTAGTTCCAGTGAAAGGAACTCCTAATGCTTCAGCAAACCAAGAGTAATATTAAGTGATATTACTGCAGCATTTTGGAGTGATAGGAGATCTTCTACCTTACATACCTGAGAATAATATATGCATAATATATGTATAAATTTAGAGGTGGGATATGATAACTAGCTGATTTATCTGTTTTATAGAACTCCAAACTCTGGTCTATATACAACCAAATTGGCAAATTTCCTACATTTGCCATCCAAATATTTAAATTCTTACTGTATTATTATTTGAAACACACATAATGAATAATATTACAAATAATCCTCAAGTCTTTAGTGGTTTTATTTAATAATCCTTTAATTTTCTAGGATTTCTAGGAGTCTAAATTCTGGTCAAAATAGGCCTTTTTTGTCCTAATTTACCATCCCATTACTCCCAATTCCTTAATGCTATGGAACTTGTTTAAAAAAAAAACCTTAGTGGTTTCATTTGATAACCCTTTGATTTTCTTTTTTAATAAGACTTTCAATTATGGTCTATACATTACGTAATGTTTAAAATATAGTGAATTTAAGCTGAAATCAGCTGTTTTTTTTTTATTAATAAGGGAAAAGTATGCATTTCCAGAATGTTCCACATTGTCAGGAGCCTAATTTTTTGGTGCCCACCGTGCACTGCCACACCACCATCACCAATTTTGTTTTGTTGTTTAGAGGGGTGTGTTTCGCTGGAATGTGGGCACTTTTGCTTCTATTTATACAAAAATAAAAAGACATTTTTTTTTAACCTCAATCTCGAATTCCTTCGATCTTAGTCTCTTTTACACGAAAGATGGAGTCTGAGTTCATTAAGTCATTCTTTAAATCTTCAGTGGTTTGATTTAAAAATCCTTTTTTATAGGAGTGTAAATTCTGTTCAAAATATGCATTTTTTCCTAATTTGCCATCTGATTATTCCAAATTCCTACAGTAAAATCATTAGAAACTTACATTATTAATGCAATGGAAAGTATTTTTAAAGACCTCAGTGGTTTCATTTCATAACACTTTGATTTTCTGTTTTAATATGACTTTAAATTGATGTCTATACATTAAGTACTGTTTAGTATTGTTTAGTACTGTATTTTATTATTAATAAGAGAAAAGTCTGTATTTCCAGAATGTTCCACCGTGCAATGCCACACCACCATCACCAATTTTCTGTATGGAAGAAAGTGTTTTGGTGGCATGTTGGCATTTTGGCTTTTATTTATTTAATTTTATTTATTTATTTATTTATTTATTTATTTTAGCTCAATCTCACTTTTCTTCCAATCACAGTCTCTCCTAAACGATTATCACAGACACTTTCTCTCTCCAGAGAGGTGGAGGCAGATTTCATTAAGTCATTCTTTAAGTCTAGAATTTTATTGGAGTCAAAATTTTGGTCAAAATATGCATTTTTTCCTAATTTGCCAACTCATTACTCCAAATTCCTACAGTAAAACCTTTTGAAACGTACATTATTAATGCTATGGAGAGTGTTTTAAAAGACCTCAGTGGTTTCATTTCATAACACTTTGATTTTCTGTTTTAATAAGACTTTAAATTGATGTCTATACATTAAGTACTGTTTAGTATTGTTTAGTACTGTATTTTATTATTAATAAGAGAAAAGTCTGTATTTCCAGAATGTTCCACTGTTCTACAGATAGGTATATGTGCTGATTAAAGCTGATTTAATGATGTTTATTGAGTGCAAAACTCATGCTTTTCTTTTTCATGTTCAGTTTTTCTGCAGGAGAAGTGAGCGCAGCTTTCTCCCCCAGCCCCGCGTTACTTTAGTATTACTTTAGGATTTTATTGGAGTCTAAATTCTGGTCAAAATATGCATTTTTTCCTAATTTGCCAACTCATTACTCCAAATTCCTACAGTATAACCTTTTAAAACATGATTAATACCATGAAAATATTTTTAAGGCATTCTTTTTAAAAATGTATTGTTTACAATATATAGTGAATTTAAGCTGAAAACAGCTGTATTTCCAGAATATTCCACTGTTCTACAGATAGATGTGTTGATTAGAGCTGGTTAAATGATGTTTATTGAGCGTAAAACTCCTTTTTACACTTTTTCTCTCCAGAGAGATGGAGAAAGAGTTCATGAAGTCATTCTTTAAGTCTAGGATTTTATAGGAGTCTAAATTCTAGTCAAAATATGCATTTTTTCCTAATTTGCCAACTTATTATTCTAATATAGCTTTTTTCCCCAGCTCCGCTATGCATAAAGCTACCGCAATATACTTTAAATATGTTACTTGTATTAGTATTGCTTACATTTTTTTTATATTTTTATTTTAAATGTGCTTTTTTTGTTGCTGTTTGGTGATGTTTGCTTTTATCCAGAAATAAAAAGACATTTTTACCTCAATCTCACTTTTCTTCCGATCACAATTTCTCATTTACACGAATATCACAGACACTTTTTCTCTCCAGAGAGATGGAGGCAGAGTTCATTGTCAGAACTCAACTGAAGAATGAAGACACAGCTCAGCTGCACAATAGCGAAACACTGCTTTTATTATTTTCCTCAGTAACTTCACCTCCGACTGGGTCCCACACTGTGCTGAACCTCCTACTGCACCGCCACTCATTTCCCAACATTTCATCACCTGCTACACAGCAAAATAACCAGTGGACACTCTGCGGGCGGGTTAGTCACAAACACTTTGTGGCATGTCCGTCTGAATGTGGATCTATTATTTATACGGCCTGCGATGCCCATTCTCTGACCGCAGCAGCTGCAGGACTATAAATATAACAAATGGGGGTTTCAGCTGGTTGGTGCATCGATCGCTGGCTTGTCCACTCGCTCGTAACTGGACCCTGCGCTCTGCCGCGTCCAGATGTCCACCGATGTCCGTGGTCACCTCGGTGCAGGGGAAGCGATGTAGCGTTAATCATGGATCATTGACCACCAACTGACCTTGTTCTTTTAGAGTGTTTGAGGCTTCTGACCACAGAAACCTCTGGAAGGTCATTGGCCAGACTGAGGACTGGGCTACTTGTACCCAGCTGTCACACAACCGACCTTCAGTGTTAAAATGTGGTTGAAATATGATTAAAGTAATGCCTGTTGTTGTTTCAAGGCTAAAACATTTAGACGTCCTTTCAGGGGATCAGTCGCGCAATGCTTTTTTCCGCCGCCAAGATAGAAACACGCCAGAAATGTACACGTCACCACGCCCATCGGCGTTAATATATTCCAAAAGTCCATTGCTATTTTAAGGACGCGTGCGCAAGGCGTAAAAATAGACTGTTGACGGGGTGTACGATGGCAACGCACCCCGCT
Source organism: Astyanax mexicanus (assembly GCF_023375975.1). Classification (NCBI taxonomy): domain Eukaryota; kingdom Metazoa; phylum Chordata; class Actinopteri; order Characiformes; family Acestrorhamphidae; genus Astyanax; species Astyanax mexicanus. The sequence continues at coordinate 11,550,039 of NC_064428.1, read as the reverse complement.
ACACGCCTTGCACGGGGTGTACGATAGTGCTCTTAATAATGTTAAATGGCTGAGCCGATTCTCCGGCCAATCTTTACTTTAGGACTTTTTTAGGAGGATAATAAGATGGAAAATTAGGAAGAAAATTCAATTTTTTACCAGAATTTTTGACTACTATAACATTCTACGAAATGTTAAGATTATTAAATGAAACAACTGAAGACTTGAAGAACACTTGTAATCGTGTAATCATTATTTATGTTTCAAGTAGTAATACTGTAAGAATTTGAATTAAATTAATAGGATGAAATGTAGGAAAATAGCTTATTTGGTTTTATATAGACCAGAGATTGGAGTTCTATAAATCAAACAGATAAATCAAAGTGTTGTCATATTAAACCACTAAATTCTTAAGTATCTCATTCTCATGTATTTAAAGTAAAGTGTTTGAAGTGATATTATTGTAGCATTTAGAAGTAATGAGAGGTGAAATCCATGAAAAATGCCTTTTCAGTTTTGGTTTTGCATTAAACAGAATTTGGAGTCCTATAAAACCAACAAAAAAAAACTGTAATCAAATTAAATTAAATCAATGAAGAACACTTTCTATACTTTTAATGAAACATGTATTACATGATATTACTGTAGCATTTTGGAGTAATAGTAGGTCAAACTTAAAGTGGCAGCTTTTTGAAAATGGAGATTTTGAAAATGCCTTTTCACCAAAACTGAAAAGGCATTTTTCGTGGATTTCACCTCCCATTACTACTAAATGCTACAGTAGTATCAGTTAAAACATTTCCCTTAAATACATAAGAATGAGTTCTTTATGGATTTGGTTGTGTAATATGATCATTCTTTGATTTTTTTATATTTTATAAGACTCCAATCTCTGGTCAATATAAAACACAATAGGCTATTATCCTACATTTCATCATATTAATTTAATTCAAATACTTAGTACAAGTATTATTACTTGAAATATAAATAATGATTACATGATTACAAGTGTTCTTCAAATCTTGAGTGGTTTCATTTAAAAATCCTTTAATTTTCTATAATTTATAATTAGTCTTAAATATGTCATAGGTCATCCAATTGTTCTAAATTTCTACAGTAAAATCTTTTGAAACTTACATTACTTATTAATTCTAAGGAAAGTGTGAAGACCTTTTAAGACCTAAGTGTTGTTGTTTCATAAAACCATGATTTTCTTCTTTAATAAGACTTTAAATGTGGTCTATATATGACATAATGTTTAAAATATAGTGGATTTAAGATGAAAACAGATAACAGGTAGCTGTTGTGCTTTTGGTGTATATTAGTTGATTAGAGCTGATTATATGATGTTTATTGAGTGTAAAACTTGTGTGTGTTTCTTTTCCATGTTCAGTTTTCTCTGCAGGAAAAGAGAGCGCAGCTTTCTCCCCCAGCCCCGCGTTAAATATGTTACTTTAGCATTGCTTAGATCTTTTATTGTGCTGTTCATATTTTTTTTTGTTTAAAGTGGTGAGAAAACTTCTGAATGTCTAGATTAGAGAATCCCTGTTCATTTCAGCGTTTTTGAGAACTGTATGGAGTTTCCGTGCGGACGAAGATATTTTTACAAACGGAGATAAAAAAAAAAAAACTAAATTCTCATGATTTAATGTTTTACTGCAGTCCTATCGAATAAGGACCTTCATAACTTTAGAAGATTAGAAGATATCAGAGCTTGTTGTTAACAGCTAAAAAAGTGAGTATACAGTGAAGGAGAGAGCATAATGCATTTATATAGAACATACATCAAACAAGCAACTCATAAATGTAACACCGAGTTGCTGATTCGTCTTGTTGTAAGACATGAACGACGAGACACTTTGTAGATGAGATGGACAACAGTGGGAAAAGCAGCCACACACACACACATATACTCTCACACACACACTCACAAATTGGGAATTTGCCTGAAAGCATTCAGGCGAAGACAAAGGAATCAATAGCTGTACGGCTAGCGCTCTGCATTGTTCGCCACCAGGCACAAATCATTTGTTTTGTCTGCATGCAGCAGGATATTGCTGAATTAAACCCCATTACAGCATGTGAACGCATCATTAAAATGATGGAAAGCTGCCAGGTCTGCACTCGTTCATTTATTTACTTAATTATTTATTTATTTAATCCTTTATGTACTTCTTTCTTTCTTAGCTCAGAGCCTGGAAACAATAGTGAGAGCACTTCACAACACGCTGAGCATAACGCTGAAGGAACAGCAAGAACAAGAACAGCAGCACAAGCACACCGTGTGCTCTTCTGCTTTAGCGTAGCATCTAACGCTAACAGCTTGAGTAGTGATATCGCCCCCTGGTGGAGAACCTACAGGAATATGCACTGGTATGTACGTGAGGAAGCAAGTGAGCATGTGAACGAGTATACATGTAGGAGTATGTGAGTAAGTGAGTGAGCAAACGAGAGATATTTGTTTGTGTGCTTTGGGTCATTGTCCTGCTGCAGAACCCAAGGACACCTGAGCTTGCGTAGTGCCAATATGACATGTTATGGCACTCCCTCTTAATCAGTGTATTTGTGGAAGCAGAGTGTAGATTTTGAATCTAGAAATGTTCTACACTAGAAGGAATAAATCTCACAGCGAGGTGAATGTTCATAAAACCTTTATTTTAAGGACTGTTCTGAGGATCAATTTTAATTTTTCAGCAGCAATTTTCATTTCACACAGCAGCAGTTCTGCAGAGATCCGAGTCCGAGCCCCTTCTGGCCGAGCCAACGGCGACAGCGGCAAGAAAAAACTCCCTCAAATTGAGGAAGAAATCTCGAGAGGAACCAGAGCTCAAAAGGGAGACCCATCCTCCTTAGGTCGACACCGAACTGCAACAAACACTCATACAGCACCTGCTGCTGTGGACCAATCAGAGCCAGAGGAGGACTGGACTTTTTACTGAGAGGGAAATTAGAAACTTCTTTACTCTGAAGATTCAGCTTCTTGGTTTCTTGGTTCTTGTTCTTGACGTCCTGTATTTCTGATATATATTTTATTTATTATTATAGATTTATGGTATAAATCTGCCGCTGTCACAATTAACAATCAACACTCTAATAACTAACATACCTTAAATTTGGGGAAGCGCAGCTTCCTGGTTCTCCGAGTCTCTGAAGACGCTTCCTCCTCAGCTGCTTCCTCCTCGGCTGCTTCCTCCTCGGCTGCTTCCTCCTCAGCTTCTGCCTCAGCATCAGGAGTCCTGAGAGGCGCTTCTTGAGCAGAAGCAGAAGTCGGATCCTCCTGGAAGGAAGGGCTCTGCACCGGCTCGACTCTTCCTCTTCCTCTTCGGAAAGCTTTCCTCATCCTCAGTCTAAATGCTCGAAAAGCTTCCACAAGTACTGCCACAATATCAGTCTTGATTGTAAAGCAGCCAGATAGCTCCTCCTCCTCCTCCTCCTCCTCCTTCATCTTGGACTCCTCAGGTTCAGGCTGCTCTATAACGTCCTCCTCATTTTTTAAAGAGGAAGCGGAGCAAAATCCCTCGAAGGGGAAAGGCGCTGCTCTGTGCTCCTCGCTTTCAGAGGAAGATTCCCATGAGTCCCTGCTCCCGGTGTGAAACAAGTACCAGTATTTTATGGTTCTGCAAAAGAAAATTGGAAAATAATTATTAAAAACATAAGGTAACCATTTCCGTAACACTTCCTTGTTGCAATTCCGCAGGTCTTGCCACTGGGGGGCGCTGGAGTTAACTAAACTTTAATTCTTAGAATTATTTTCTTTTTTTTTTTTTTTAGGAAAAATCTAACCTTACTGTAAATAAACATTAGAGCTCTTTCTTAAGCTTAGATTTCCACAGTTTTGACTGAAAATTGCAGAAAATAGAGGCCACCACTCTAAAAAGCTCTTAAATGCTGAAATGCTGCAGATCTTAAATCCTACCGTTCCTCAACGGTATCACCAGTGTCCCCACAGCCATATATGAAGGTCCTCAATGAACAGATAGGTTGCTGAAAGGAAGAGAAGACACAATATATATATATATATATCACATTTACCCAAAAAACTGTATTATAAATGTACTTAGAATTGATGTTAAATATATGTGAGTATAAATATGCTTCATGTTCCTGTTTTTTGTAAGTAGCACAATTCTAGTTTAGTTACTTTGTTGGGTATAAAAAAAATAATTTAATATTTTAATATACAGTACTACAATTTTTAGCATGTTACAAATTTACTTTACATTTTTTATTTGACATTTAAATGTGTTATTTAACACTGTGTCGTATAATTTACTTACTATATATATACACACATATATATATATATATATATATATATATATATATATATATATTATTTACCAATATAATGATTTAATTTAATTTCTAATTGTACTACTAATTGAACTACTGTAACAGTTGTTTTTAACACACTTTGCTAAAAATGTAACGTAAGAGAACGGTATTCCGTACACATTTTCGGTATTTTCCACGTTTGAATGGATATTACGAAAATACCCGAGTTCAAATAGGCTGCAGTGATTGGCTAAATGATGGAATATCTGCCTAGCAACCAAAATAAATTTTGATTGGTTACTTTTGGACCAATAGTTTTAAAGAAAACCCCAAAAACTGACCTCAGTCGTGTCACCAGTGTGCATCAGTATTCCGTACACCTGCAAACAAACAGGCAACGGTGTTCCGTACACCTCAGATTTCCGCTCCTGGTGGCTGTATTTTGCAAAACTTCACCACCTTTAACATATGATCTAAGACTGACATAGAAGCTTAGTAAAGTGTTTGTCAAATGGATTTGATAAGTTGTCTATGAATTGAAAAAAAATTGTGCTGAAGCTGCAGCACAAAATCTCAGCTGTCTATGAGTGGTGAAGTGGAGCTGGAGTAAGCTCGTTTTTAAAGTAAGTTATAAACAATGATTATTAATTCCTCAATCAAATATTACAACAGATGCTGTTAGTTGGATGCTTAACGTTGCATTTTGGGTGAAATGCGATGTTAAAAGTGGGTAAAACCTTACGTGAACTAGTCGATAAAGTTTTCCCCACCCCTTAGCCTCAGCGTTGTTAACCCTTCCCCACCCACCCGTTTTCGGCGACGCGGGCGGTTCCTCCCTACCTAGCGGAATTTCAAGAGAAAACACAACCTGGATGGTCACTGACCTGTTTTAATGGAAAGAGGAAGGATTGACAATGACCCCAGACATTATTTCAAACATAGCAATAGTTTATTATTAAGTATTTTATTGTTTAAATGCTCAACTGTACGGAATACTGAAGTGTACGATATACCGTTCTCTTATGTTACATAAAAAAAGTATATTTGGAAATAAGTATTTAAAAAGTATGTTAAATTACATTAAACTAAAAGTGTTTTTCATAGTAGTTAATTTATTTAAAATACACCATATTTTACTAAATCATAAATCAAAGTTTACTTTTAAACATTCATTAAACAATCATTCTGTTTTACACCTCAGCTGTTTAGAATAATTATGTAGAAATATAAAGTGAAAAAATAATAATATATATGTTGTGAGGTGTGTTCTGAGACTCACGCCATTCGCTCTTCTTTGGATACTTTGCATTGAAAAAAAGAAAAAAAAAACAAACAATTATTAACTTGTTTCTCCAATGTTTTAGTGAATAAATGCATAAATTAATTGTATTCCTACAATAAATAAACATACGGGTCGAGGTCCTGCTGGCTGGGGAAGTCGCGGGATGCTGACGAGGCTAAATGAGCTAAAGATAAAGCGTGGAGATGCTCCATGAGATCCGCCATACAGGTGAATTTACTCTCAGTCATTTTAAATCTGAAACCTGTAGCTCAGAATCTGTACTTAAACTAAGTGAACTGCTGGGTCCTGACTGAGGCTCCTCTGTGAAAACACGCCTCTTCATACAGCGTCTGTGATGACATCACTGTGATGACATCACTACATCTTACATTCTGAAACATTCCGAGGAGCAGAGCCCTGGAAATTCCGTGACATCACTGGCTATACTGAACATAATGTATCCCGTGCAACCTAGCAACACCACCTTAGCAACCACCTAGCAACCACTCAGTAACTACTGTACAACCAACATGAACACCAACAATGAATCAAATCCCACCATATAGTGACTTAGAACAGCATTTGCAGGATTACAGTTAATCACAAAAAAACAAGACTAAACAAAATTCTGTATTTATGTTTATTATTATTATTATTATTATTATTATTATTATTATTATTATTATTATTATTATTACTGGTATTATTATTATTATTGTTATTATTATTATCATTATTATTATTATTATTATTATTATTATTATTATTATCATTATAATCATTATAATTATTATTATTACTGGTATTCTTCTTCTTCTTCTTCTTCTTCTTCTTCTTCTTCTTATTATTATTATTATTATTATTATTATTATTATTATTATTATCATTATAATCATTATAATTATTATTATTACTGGTATTCTTCTTCTTCTTCTTCTTCTTCTTCTTATTATTATTATTATTATTATTATTATTATTATTATTATTATTTTGTCAATTTTATATTTGTATATTTACATTTTTGTATTTTGTATTTATTTATTTAGAAGGGGACAGTGCATTTTCATAAAACACATGATTATACATAGTTAAAAAAAGCCAGAATTAGCCAGAAGGCTAGTTTTCATCTGTAGTCCCCAGGCCACGATGTAAAAAGGCAAGAAGAAGTTTAAAAGAGAAAAGACACAAGATAGAATTACAATTTAAGAAAAAGAGAGTAAGAAGAAAAAGACAAACTACCATACAGTATAACACAAAAAAAAAAAAAAAAAAAAACAAACAAAGATTTATCATATCACTAAAACAACACAACAGGCTTATATTTTAATGTTGGCAACTATAGTTATTAATAAGCCACATTTTCAGTTTTTTTGTGAAGTTCTTATATGTTGTGAGCAACTTAACCTCCTCAGGTACTGAGTTCCACACACTTGCACTCCTTACAGACCAGGCCGATTTACCAAAAGTGCTTCTGCGCAACGGAATGTTGCAGTCACCTCTGACAGATCCTCGGGTGACACGCTCAAGGCTATTTCTTTGGCTGATAAAGTCTGCCAGAGGATCTGCAGCCAATTTATGCAGTACTTTATAGATCAATTTTAGGTCTGCAAATGTGTAAAGACTGTCCCAATCCAAAAAATTATATTTTTTTAAAATTGCACAGTGATGATGGTACCTGGGTTTTTTATCCATTACTTTAATTACTTGCTTGTACAAGATTTCCAACGGTTTTTTTGAACTTTGACAAGCCTGGGACCAACTGGTTATGCAATAATTAAAATGGCTAAAAATCATTGAATGCACATACCTTTTTGCAGCTTCAGTTGACATATTATTGCGAATCGCACGAAAGTTTGCGAGATTAAACTTTACTGTTTTACACAATTTTCCGATATGGGCTTTAAAGGAGAGCTCTGAATCTATTATTAACCCTAGATATTTATATTGGTTAACAATTTGTAATCGTTCTCCGTTAACATGGATATCAGGGTCAGATGATACTCTGTTTGTTTTAGTGAAATACATGCCTACAGTTTTCGAAGTGTTTAGCTCCAAACAGCATTTCTGCATCCAAGTTGTAACACATGACATTGTTTTTATGAGTTTGGCCGCAACAATGTCTTTGGTGTGTCCATGTACAAAAAAAACCGTATCATCTGCATACATAAGGCATTCGGCTTCCGAACAGACTGTGGGCAAATCGTTAATGTAAAGGCTAAATAAAAGGGGGCCTAAAATTGACCCCTGAGGAACTCCAGAGGTAAGCCTAAGAAAGTCAGATCTACAGTTATTAACCGATACAGATTGAAATCGATCAGTCAGATATGATTCAATCCAGGTCACAGCATTTTGAGAAAAGTTAAATTTTAAGAGCTTGTTAAGAAGAACAGAATGATTTACTGTATCAAATGCTTTTCTAAGGTCCAAAAACACCGCCCCTAACATTACATATTTAGGTTTAATAGTGTTGTGTCCTGTGTTTTGTTCTACTGAAAGCACTTCTTACCATGGTGTTCTATTCAAACAAATGATCATACTTCTTAAAAAGTACAATATAGTGTATTTAAAAAAAAGTTTAGTTTACAATACAATACTTATTCCTGAATATATTTTTGTACATTTTGTAGCAAAGTGTGTTAAACAGCTGTTACAGTAGTTAAAGTAAATCAGTGAGAAGTTCTGGGTCAGTTTGACCCGTTTTAAAGTTTGAAGATCTTGAAAAAATATTTAAAAGTATTTTTTCAGTATGAACCTTCTCCTGCTTGCATTAATTAGTACAATCAACATATAATATAAAATAGTTTGTCTCACATATTTGCAACAACCTGCAAAAAACTAAAACAAAAACAAAGTTGTAATATTATGATTCAATGTTGTGTTAAACTATTGTTTTATTTGTTGGTCTTTCAAATGTAATAAAGTAGTGAAACATTAAAAAAGTTTGAACATGTATTAAAAAAAAGAGTGAATTATGAGTGAATGAGTGAAGTGCTGCACTAAGAGTTGATCCATTCCATCCAATCAATAAAATCCCAAGTTTTTTTTTTTTTAACCCATAGAAACAGTAAAAAACTGGACCAAAATACTTTAATTCATTCATTTAATCCCAGACGCTTCAAAAGAGACGAGTCTGAATAATAATAATAAATTCTCCGCCACCTCTTTAGCTTCTGTTTTAACATGGCGCTCCACTGATGGGATGATGGATTTAGTAGCTGCAGGGTTCTTCTGGCCAAGCAAGCAAACACACCTCCTCTCAGACTCTCCAACTCATCCCTCGCTCCGTCTTTATTCCACAACAACCGGCTCCAGGGCATCGTCTGTTCCTGCTGACAGCAAATCCATCATCTTTCTTTCTGCTACTGGAGCTCTACCCACCAATAACAACCAGCAAAGAGAAAACAAGGCCGGCTGTTTACTTAACTTTACTTACGCCTGTATGAATTTAATATATATGAATAAATATGAATATTATTTGAGAAAAGTCTATTTATATACAACATCCAGATGAAATAAGACAGCAGAGCTGCTTCACAGTTTCAGGAACATTCTTCTTCATCATTCTCCACCAGTAGCTCAATAATTCAGCCCTGTATTTTGACGGCGCTCCGCGGTAGAGCCGTAGCGCCAGTATTATTTTATCGAAGCCTTATCAGATCATTACATCACCCCTGTATCACTCAAGGCTGCTCTGAGCTCCAGACTGGCCGGAGGAGCCGAGCAGAGACAGGAAATCACAGCGCTTTCAAACTAAACTTCACAATAATCAAATATACGTGTGCTCTGTTGATCGTTGGCATGATATTGGCCTTCAAACTTTGTTCTGGAGTCAAAGTCCACCAAGGTGGGAAACACAGGGAGTCATTATGGGTTTAATGGGTTTTAACGATTGTTTATTTACCCAATGAAACATCGGTAACACTATTGAAATTAAATTCATTTCTATTAGCCTCTACAAACTTTAGCAGAACAATAGTATAATGCATAATGCATCCATAAGGCATTCGTAGAATGGTTATACATATTTATAAAATGTATAGCCTTGTGGATTGATTGGGTTTTGTTTGGTTTGGATTGATAGGGTTTGGTTTGGATTGATTGACTGTGTTTAGATTGGTTTGGATTGATTGACTGGGTTTAGATTGGTTTGGTTTGGATTGACTGGGTTTCGTTTGGTTTGGTTTGGATTGATTGGGTTTGATTTGGATTGATTGACTGGGTTTAGATTGATTGGGTTTGGTTTGAAGTGACTGGGTTTGGTTTGGTTTGTTTTGATTGATTGGGTTTGTTTGGATTGTTTGATTGTGTTTGGTTTGGATTGCTTTGGTTTAAAGTGCTTTGCTTTGAATTGATTGGGTTTGGTTTGCTTTGAATTGATTGGGTTTGGTTTGCATTGCTTTGCTTTGGATTGGTTTGGATTGATTGTGTTTGGATTGGTTTGGATTGATTGGGTTTGGTTTAGATTGCTTTGCTTTGGATTGGTTTGAATTTGTTGGGTTTGGTTTGGATTGACTGGGTTTGGTTTGGTTTGGATTGACTGGATTTGGTTTGGTTTGGTTTGATTGATTGGGTTTGGTTTGGTTTACCGATGCACTATGACCGCATTCATAATGCATAATGCTTTATTAATGCATTGTTCCATAATTTGCAGTTCCTGCAGAAACTGTAAGTGTAAGTGCAGTGCTGATTCATAGGTGGTTGCGAAGGTTTTCCTTTGGTATGCATGTTGGTTGCTAAGGTGTTGCGATGTGGTTGCTATAAATGTTAACTACATCCATTCACTGTGGTCAACATCAGTTTATTGTCATGCATCAAATGTCCAAAACGCCTGATGTCTTGATGAGGTATTTATTACAGGCTCTTTGTTTTAGCAACTTAAAAGCTTGTGAAACTTGGTAGGTATTAGTCAGAAAACAAAGTTCTCTTGTAGGACATCAATGTTTTGTGGGTGTTGACTGTAGCGCATGGACAAGCAATTTGGCAGCCGGACCACACTTAAGACTGAGGACCAAGTGCTGGTGCCACCCCTGGAAAAGTGCCACCCTTGGAAAGCATTATAATCAGGGCCGCCGCTCTGCATACGCAGACAACGCAGCCAGCGTTAGGCCTCAACCATTTTGCAGTTGCAGGGAGCCAAATTGACTGAGAATGAAATGTGTTGAAATTATGACATTATTAAATTTAAAACCCAATGTGAATTATTTATGATACGCTCATCTTTTTTGTCTTTAAACATTGCATGGGGCACCTACTCTACTACTTAAAAGCGGCACGTTATTATTTTTGTGCATAATATAATGCCCCCACCCCTATTGCCTGAAATGGCACGGCTCGGTTTGCTCTGTTGGTTGTTGCCAGATGTGACATTTTCCAGTCAAATAAATAATCAAAAAATGCATGGAGGCGCTAAATCTTGCGCATGTTTAACCATTTTTAAAGTGTATGTGGCCATTCTATACAAAAACTTGGGGGGCTCCCTGACCAGTTATGCTTAGGGCCTCCAAAACCTTAGCAGCGGCCCTGATTATAATGCATTATAATTGAATGCATTAATGTGCTGGAAAAACAAAAACACAAAGTAGGACAGTGTAAACTGGGATGTATATGACGAGCATGTGCTCCTGCTCCTCTTGTTTGGAGCAGTAGGAACCCAGTTAGCCGGGATGGTATATTTTCTATAGATTCTATAGGCTGAAAGAGATGGTCATGGAGATACGAGATACAATAGAGAAAGCAGTGAATGATGGGAAGGAGCGAGGGATATCAGGTTGGACAGCAGCAGTAATGAAAGGCCTGTTTTCTCCAAACTCAACATGAATGGAGCTTTTCACTGCTAAATAAAACACCAGCAAGAAAGAAGCAGAGGATGGTGTGCTGAGAACTGAAAGCCATTTTCAGGTCAGTATTGCTAGCTTTAGTGTATGTATTTAAATAAATGTGATTTTATAACCAATAGGAATTGAACAACCTGTACATTATGGGGATTATTTGTGGTTTATTTAACTCATTGAAGGTTCTTATTCTGATTTGGTTCTTGGTTTAAACAGTGAAAAACCTTTGTGGTCAAAGAAATAGTGGTATCAGGAACAAAGACATTTGCTGCAGGAGTTCCTGTAGTCCTGTAGTATGGCAGAATCTAAGGGGTTAGGTGTACCAAGACTTGGACCAAATATGGGGCCTACAGCAAATACTTTTAATACATTTATTTGTCCTAAGAATCTTCTGGTAGAAATGGGCTTCAAGCTTTGCTCTGTATTTTAGGTCTATTTGGGCTGTTGCTCTTTATTACTGAGGAATAAGAAGATCTTGTGGTGTCAGGAACCAAGACATTTGCTGCAGTAGTTCTTGTAGTCCTGTAGTATGGCAGAATCTACAAGGGATTAGTTGTATCAATACCTGGGCTAAATATGGGGCCTACAGCAAATACTTTTAATACGTTTATTTGTCTTAAGAGTCTTCTGGTAGAAATGGGCTTCAAGCTTTGCTCTGTATTTTAGGTCTGTTTGGGCTGTTACTCTTTATTACTGAGGAATAAGAAGATCTTGTGGTGTCAGGAACCAAGACATTTGCTGCAGTAGTTCCTGTAGTCCTGTAGTATGGAAGAATCTGCAAGGGGTTAGGTGTAATAAGACCTGGACCAAATATGGGGCCTACAGCAAAAACTTAAATTCGATTGCCTCAGGACTTCTAGTGGAAATGGGCTTCAAGCTTTGCTCTGTATTTTAGGTCTGTTTTGGCTGTTACTCTTGATTACTGAGGAATTAGAAGTTTTGGTTTGGTTTGAATTACTGAAGAAATCTTGTGGTATCAGGAACAAAGACATTTGCTGCAGTAGTTCTTGTAGTCCTGTAGTATGGCAGAATCTGCAAGGGATTAGTTGTATCAAGACCTGGGCTAAATATGGGGCCTACAGCAAATACTTTTAATACGTTTATTTGTCTTAAGAGTCTTCTGGTAGAAATGGGCTTCAAGCTTTGCTCTGTATTTAGGTCTGTTTTGGCTGTTACTCGTGATTATTGAGAAATAAGAAGATCCTGTAGTGTCAGGAACCAAAACATTTGCTGCAGTAGTTCCTGTAGTCCTGTAGTATGGCAGAATCTGCAAGGGGTTGGGTGTAACAAGACTTGGACAAAATATGTATAGGACCTGCAGCCAATACATACATTTAATTGTTTCAGGAGCCTTCTGGTAGAAATGGGCTTCAAGCTTTGCTCTGTATTTTAGGTCTGTTTTGGCCGTTACTCTTGATTACTGAGGAATAAGAAGATCTTGTGGTGTCAGGAACCAAGACATTTGCTGCTGTAGTTCCTGTAGTCCTGTAGTATGGCAGAATCTACAAGGGGTTGGGTGTACCAAGACCTGGGCTAAATATGTGTGGGGCCTACAGCAAATACTACAAAACTACAAATTTTAGGTCTGTTTTGGCCATTACTCTTGATTACTGAGGAATAAGAAGACAACATTGGAGATATCATGGGGTATAGGGCATAAAGACATCTCAAGCAATTCCAGAAGTCTTGTAAATTCTGAGATTGGACATCCATTAATCTATCTATCTGTCTGTCTGTTTGTCTGTCTGTCTGTCTGTCTGTCTATCTATCTAGAACATTACAGTTTGGACAACTTACCAACTTCGAGAACTGTCCGCTCACTTGATAACCTTTGATAAGTGCCAGATTGTATTGGAACCAACTAATCAACTGGTGCAAACCATCATTTTGAAGCAGGGGTGTCCAAACTTTTCTTGTTGGGGGCCAGAAGAAGAAATATATGTGCAGTCACGGGCCACAGACTCTCTAATAAAACAAATAATGAAATATACTACTAATAATAATACATTTTCTTGATTACTATCATTTACACAACATTTTACTTGACTTACTATCTTCATCTATCTTTGACAGTGTTGTGTAAACTAATATTATTCAAATTGATGTTTCATTTCATAATGTCTCCTAATCTTGTTAAACTCCTTCATTACAGCAACTGATTCTTGACATATTATAAACATTAAACACACTTTCCTTTGAACATTTCTGCATTTGCTGTACATTTTCCGTTTCTTTGGAGTTGCCATGTTTTCCTAAAAGCTCAGGAACATTAACATAGGCAGGGTTGCCAGATCCAACAAACATATCCAGCCCAAAGTCAATCTAAAACTCGCTCTGCAGAAGCTTAAACTATAGCCCAAAATAAATGTCTATCACTTGTTTGAAGCAAAAGACAAAACAACTATAAGTGTATAACTTAGTATTTTGTTTATATGGGATTTATTCTGAGTTTTGCTATTTATTTTAAAGTCATTAATAATAGTGTAACTTTAGTGTTTTATTAGTTCTTTTTATAATAGTTTATATCCCAGTCAGAACCATTTAATAGCAACATAATTAGCAAAAAAAAAAAAAAAATAGTTTTTTTTTTTTTTTGCTTTTACTTACTCCTTTCTGTTTTTGCCCTTCCGGAAATCTCTTTTCTCCCCTTTTAACATTTTTATCTACTGGTGATTTCTGGTTATGTGATATTTTTTGTTTGTTTGTTATTTATGACTTTTTTGTTTTTTGGTGGTTGTGGTCATTTTTAAAAGTAGCCCAAAAAACACCCCCAGCCATCCCTAAATTTTCTCCCACAACTGGATTTTTAAACAAGCCCATTTTGGTGGAAAAACCACCAACCTGACGACTCTGAATGTAGGCATAATGAAAAAAGGAAAGAAGATGAGGAGCGTTTTACATTGGGTTTTTGTGATAGCTACACCAAGTGTTCAATCTTTAAATCTCACATTATTAAAACCTGTTTAATAGCGGGTCAACTTTTATTTTATTTAAAAAATACCTCCAAAAAAGGAAACAGGCCGCAAATGGCCTGTGGGCCGTAGTTTGGACGCATTTAAGACGCTTTTCAGTAAATTTTCAGAGAAATCATCACAACTCCTGCTGCACCAGTCCGGTCACTTCTCTAATGCTGTGATAATGGTGAGATTTATGAGCTTCTAGGTGGTCAGCGAGCCAATTAAAGTCCAGTTGTGCTTGAGGCAGGCAGTAGGGCTCAGCACGAGTCCAGCACTATAAAAGAGTCTCCTCTCAGCACCTGTAATTAAATAACTGTGGGCGCTGAGGATTATGACCCTGAGAATTCATTTGCAGAACAATACGATCCAGCAGCTTCAGAAACAAAAGAGAAAGATGACTGGACGTCCATCCTACTGCCAAACCACAAAAAAGCTGGAAACCTCCAAATGACCCATCCTCGCTTAATCCCAGTGTCATTTTCAGCGTAGTTTGGGGATTACATTACAGTAATGATAACCATCGTTAGCCAAGCCCTGAATTATGGGATAGGTCCACAGGTAACAGCCCAGAGTCGCTGCCAATGGTGGTGTTTTAATATTCAGCGGCCATCTGGCAAACAGCAAGAGCGACTGGCAACCACGCCATTCTGTCAACAAACAGGATGTTTGTGAAACGAGAGAACAAGGAAAGTTACTATGAGTGTGATTAACAAAATAATATTTTAAAGTGACAAGATATGGATTTAGAAGATCACATATTGGAGGCTACATATACACAGCAAAATTGACTCTGTAACACTGTAATTTAACACTGTCCTAGATAACATATGGTCCCACTCACTCTAGTGTTAATATACAGGGGTTGGACAATGAAACTGAAACACCTGTCATCATTTTAGTGTGGGAGGTTTCATCATGTCTAAATTGGAGCAGCCTGGTGGCCAATCTTCATTAATTGCACATTATTGCACCAGTAAGAGCAGAGTGTGAAGGTTCAATTAGCAGGGTAAGATCACAGTTCTGCTCTAAATATTGCAAAGCACACAACATTATGGGTGACATACCAGAGTTCAAAAGAGGACAAATTGTTGGTGCACGTCTTGCTGGCACATCTGTGACCAAGACAGCAAGTCTTTGTGATGCATCAAGAGCCACGATATCCAGGGTAATGTCAGCATAACACCAAGAAGGACCAACCACATCCAACAGGATTAACTGTGGACGCTGTAAGAGGAAGCTGTCTGAAAGGGATGTTCGGGTGCTAACCCGGATTGTATCCAAAAACCAAACCGATCTAAGCTTTATTTAGAACAAGAGAGACTAGTAAAAACTGATAAAAAATCAGGGGTTCTCCCAAAACACAATAACTCTTGGATGGAGACCCTTATCCACCATCCAACCCAACACCAAGAGAGTGAATAAAACACTCCATCAGGGGAACCACCACAACTAAGCTAAACAACCCCCCCCCCCACACACACACACACACACACACAGCAGAGCCAAGAGGCTGGGCCTGCTAAGAGTTGAATTTTAACTCTGTGGATTGTTTATCACTGAGGGTTGTTAGAAAAACTCCCAGAGTTAAAACATGTTCACACTGTGATTTTAACACTGTGGATTTTACTGTGTAAATACTTACATACAGTGGACCCAAGTGCCATGTACAGCGGCATGCAAACTTAAACATGAAACGTTTCTTTATTGTAGGCAGGGGCGTAGCAGCAAATTCTGGATAGTCAGGTCCACTTTCCCCCCCACTACCACGCCCATGATTGTAGGAGCCAAAGATGTGACACGAATCTCCATTCATTACTCTGTAGATAGAAGTATAGTGTAGATACTAGGGTTTAAAATACTTCTGTAGAAGTTGAAGAAGTATTAACTCAAGCTTTTTACTCTTTAAGTAAAAGTGTTTAAAAAAGTTCTGGTTCCAAAACTACTTAAAGTATAAAAGTAAAAGTAATGTAAGGAGAAAAAATAAAGCTTAGGCCACGCCCACAGAGTCCTATAGTGCACTACCCCCCCTCCCTAAAATACACTTTTCTAAAAGATAATATAACATCATAATGACTATAAATTTAAAATATTAAAATGTTAATGTTGATAATATAATTTGGGATTTTGTACTAGGCTCCTCCCTAGTGTTTCAGCTGCATATATGCTCATATATTGTAAATGGGTTTTATTAAACGATGAGAACCTGGAATGAAAACCAGCTGAAATGAAATAGGAGTAACGAGGCTGTTTTTATTAAAATGTAAGGAGTAGAAAGTTCAGATAACTGTGTGAAAATGTAAAAAGAAGAAGTAAAAAGTCGTCTAAATAATAATAATTACTTCAGCAAAGTAGAGATAACCAATATTTCTACTTAAGTCACGTAATTTGTTCTTAGTTATTTGATACCTCTTGTAGAGAACAAACAAAGCAATAACAAACAAAGAAAAGTAATTCTTGTGAACGAACTTTAAGGTTGGTTTGGAAAAAACAAATAAATTACTAAAAACTGCAAAGCTGTAGGATTTTATAAAGGCATAAGAAAAAGTTTGGGCACCCCTATTAATCTTAATCATTTTTAGTTGTAAATATTTGGGTGTTTGCAACCGCCATTTCAGTTTGATATATCTAATAACTGATGGACACAGTAATATTTCAGGATTGAAATGAGGTTTATTGTACTAACAGAAAATGTGCGATATGCATTAAACCAAAATTTGACCGGTGCAAAAGTATGGGCACCCTTATCATTGTATTGATTTGAATACTCCTAACTACTTTTTACTGACTTACTGAAGCACAAAATTGGTTTGGTAACCTCATTGAGCTTTCAACTTCATAGCCAGCTGCAGCATCATCTTGCTGCAGATGGTGTCACTGTGCATCGGTCAACAATACAGCGCACTTTACACAAGGAGAATCTGTATGGGAGAGTGATGCGAAATAAGCCATTTCTGCATCACTCTCCCATACAGCTTCTCCTTGTGTAAAGTGCGCTGTATTGTTGACCGATGCACAGTGACACCATCTGCAGCAAGATGATGCAGCAGCTCTTTGGAGGTGGTCTGTGGATTGTCCTTGACTGTTCTCACCATTCTTCTTCTCTGCCTTTCTGATATTTTTCTTGGCCTGCCACTTCTGGGCTTAACAAGAACTGTCCCTGTGGTCTTCCATTTCCTTACTATGTTACTATGCACCTAAATATTTAGAACTAAAAATGATTACAATTAATAGGGGTGCCCAAACTTTTTCATGTGACTGTAATTATCTGAGTAATAAATCAGGTTAAACTGCACCTGAACAGCCATTTAACCTAAAACGCAAAAAGGGTACATATGAATCAGATTCTGGGCAAGCTAAATTACATAAAGTTGAACAAATTATATTTGTTGGCTTAATACTTTCTGCAATCAAAGTAAATATTAGAAACACTATTTTTTTTAGATTTGCATATGCAGCAACTTTTTCTTATTTGCGGGACTACATACATAAATGTATATGTATGTGATAGTGCATGCATCAAACATATACTCTGAATTCATTATGTAACTGTGTGTGTGTGTGAGACTGTACTCTAATTAAAATACCCTGGTCCGGGGGAGAAAGCTCTTTACGTTTTATTGAAAGTAACAGCTTGGTCTCCACGGGGCTCCACATGTCAGTAGTGCGACCGGCCAATACAGGTCTAATTAGCAGTGTGTTCTAATACAAACAGCCTCCTGACCACTAAACTGGCCCCAGTGTTTACTGGGCCAAAGGTCAGTTAATTCTTATGCACATGGTCTTTAATAACACTTATTGGAGTTTTGATATATTGTTTAATTTCTATGTATTCAATAAATACCATTGCTTTTTAAGAAAAGTGCTTCAATAACAATATAACTTGCATATATTAGGGAATCGTATTTCTGAATATATCTACACTGATGGGCGTGGTGGTCTGGAAATGAGGTGTGTTCAGGTACATTTCTGGTAAATATTGCTATCTTAGCGATTGGAAAAACACAGGTGCGCCACTGACTGATTTGAACCCTGACGCAGTCAATCATTAGACATTCATTGTTATCTTGGCAACACAGGCGTGCTGCACATATCCACAACACAAACAAACATGCAGCAGTGCACCAACCTAACTTTTTTATCAACAATATACTGATTAAAAAAACATTGCTGTTCCTGTAAATGAGCTGCTGGAGTTGTTTAGTTTCCTCTGCTGAGAAGTGTTTGTTGGACACATCCAGGTAGCTGCACTGTTAAAATAGCAATCTGCCAAAGTCAGAGCTCACCTGACTCTTAAAGGGAATGATGATTGGTATTACTGTATTTTCTGCAGTATAAGGCGCACTTAAAACCTTTAATTTTCCCCAAAATCGCCAGTGCGTCTTATTTATGAATTTTATCAGTCAGCGCTACCTCTTTCGCCATTCAGAGGTGAGTATTATCGGCCTGTAGCCTGCTGCTAAACCCAGCTAGCACTGCTGGAGCAGAATTAGCATTAGCCGCTTACCGTGCTAAGTGCTAGCTCTTAGCTTATATACTCAGAGTTGAGATATATCTGCTTGTTTACTATGTTAAAACAAAGTGGCTTACCCAAACTCTCAGGGTTTCTCAGTGTAGCACTGTCGGGCAGCATGCTGCTGCACCCAGCCTTAGTGCTGGAGAAATCTGAAAATCTAAGCTTACTGTAAATAAACGTAATCGCTTTACTCATCCAAATAGACACTTTTTCACAAGTTTTCAGGAGAGAAAACTGTGTCGATTAACATTCAGCGCTCGTTTGATGTTTTGTTTACTTAACTTAGCTTAGCTTTACTTGGCCACACCTCTGTTCCTTTCTAGTGTTGCTTAATGCGCCTTATAATCCGGCTTAATGCGCCTTAATAGACATTCATTGTAGTGCATCTTATAAGCCGGTGCGCCTTATAATGCAAAAAATACGGTAGTTAAGAGAATCAGTACATGCCTTTTGTGCGTTTTTTTGCCGAGCAAGGTGTACTTTCCCCGCCGTTATGATAGCAAAGACACACTGACATGCCGTAAATCAAGCTACACGGTGCACAGTTGACATCTCGCTTATATATATATATATATATATATATATATATATTGCTAAAATAAGGCCCTAAGTGTTGACCGACTGTGGTGACGTCTTTATTTGAGTGTGTGTGTGTGTGTGTGTGTGTGTGTATAACTGAATAGCGAGGACATTTATCAAGCCCGGCTGGACTGGAGCTGATGAATGGGTCGTTACACTCAGTCGGACACCTTCATTTACCGGACGATAACGGACAGAGCATGCGATGACGCCGTATGAGCTGATGGGACGCATATCATACAGCGCTGTGTGTGTGTGTGTGTGTGTGTGTGTGTGAGAGAGTGCGTGAGAGAGTGTGTGTGAGTGTGTTTAAGAATGGGAAAGGATGGATGCTCACATTTGTTTTCCGGCTCTATGGAAAGTGTTTGTGTGTGTGTGTGTGTAGTGTGTGTGTGTTGGTGTGTGTAGTGTGTGTGTGTGTGTGTATAGAGTGTGTGTGTGTGTGTGTGTGTGTGTGTGTAGTGTGTGTGGTTGGAAGACACTGCGTAAATCAGGCCCGTCAAAGCAGCAGCAGCTCCAGCACAACAGAGAAGTTAATTAAGGTCTTAATTAAGCTGCAGAAGTGTCCGGGCTGGACTGAGAGAGAGAGAGAGAGAGAGAGAGAGAGAGAGAGAGAGAGAGAGAGAGCATATGGACGAGAGAAAAAATGAGAGGAAGAGCAGTTTGTTTCATTTCAGAGAAAAGAAAAGAAAGAAAAATAAACAGAGAGAACAAATACATTCTACTCACCAATCCAGCAATTCAGGTGTTTGCTGTGGTGTTCATTTTAATTTAGTTTTACTCCTAGGGGCTTTTATTAGTATTTTAAAGATCTATAGACAAGCCGTCAAACATGCACTGTGCAGCTTGATTTAGGGCGTGGCAGTGTGTCTTTGCTATCGGAACAACAGGAAAAGTACACCTTGCATCTCTCGAAACACGCAAAAGGCACACTTATTCTGTTAATTAATCATGGATGTGATTATTTTGGCTCGTCACTTGCCTCATATTCCCTTTAAGAACCAGATGAGCTCTGACTTTGGCAGATTGCTATTTTAACAGCGCAGCTACCTGAACGTGTCCAACACCTCTCAGCAGAAGAAACTGATCTGCTTATTAACGCTTGTTCATTCTGTTTATTGCAGATGTAAAAACCTTTCTTGGTTGTATTTAGTCAGTGGTGCACCAGTGTTTTCTGTTGCCAAGATAGCAATACCTACACATACCTAATTTCCAGACCACCACGCCCATCAGTGTAGATATATTTAGAAGACCTGATGCTATTCAAACAATGCAGATGGAAGGTGTGAAAATAGACAGGGGGTTGGCAGGGTGAGCATCGCGACGCGCCTTCAACAGAGTGTAAGATCGATGTATAATAGTTTTATTCAGAATAATCAAATAGGAATAAGTGAAAATACAAATAGGTAATAATTAGTAAATTAAAACCTAAAGAAAACAACATACAATTTATATACAAATAGCCTGTGTTCTAAAAAGAACTCAGAATAAAGAAAACAAGGAAATACTTCTTTATAGACCAAAAGATTGTTACACAAGGTCATGTTTTTAGGTGATAATTTAATCCGAAAAATAAATTATGCTTTATACATAAATTAATTCTCTATATGCAAACAGTGGATACGAATATCTGAAATTTTCAGCTGCTTCACCCTGGTGGAAAAAAAATATACTTAATTGTACTTAAAACATACTGAGAAATGTCTAAGTCTAACACATTTACGTACTTTTTAATATGTTAAAAGTACATTAATAATATGCTTTCATCAAATATTTGAAAGTAAACTTTGATAATACTTTTTGAAAAAAAGTACAATATAGTGTATTTTAAATAAATAGACTACTAGTAGTACACTTTTAGTTTAATGCATTTCAATATACTTCTAAAATACATATTTCCAAATATAATTTTGTACATTTTTAGCAAAGTGTGTTAAAAACAACTGTTACAGTAGTTTACTTAAAGTACAATGTATCATGTGACTTTTTAGAAAGTAAATTAAATTACTACTTTAGTAATTTAATTGGTAAACAATATATTTAGTTATTGCATTAATATAAAAGTAAAACATTATTTAAATGCTCTGTAATTATAATTAGGCAAATATATAAGTAAATAAGTAAATCATAGGATACAGTGATAAATAACACATTTAAATATCAAATAAAAAAGTAAATTTGTCATTTGTAAAAATATTAGTACAGTATATTAAAATATATATTTTTATAATCAACAAAGTAACTATACTAGAAGTGTGCTACTTACAAAAGACAGGAACAAGAAGCATATTAGTACTCTACTGTAAATAGATCACATATATTTTATTTAAACATATCATTTCTTAGTACATTTCTAATATACCTGGTGTATAATAAATAGTGATACAGTTGTAATACTCATTAAATGTATTATCATTTTATAATGTAAGCATATTTAAAATATGGGGTTACATACATGATGTAATATGTTTAAATGTTACTTAAGTATATTTGTAATCCATAAGTTTCATTTGAGTACAGTTAAGTACACTTACTAAGTAAGACTTTTGTACTATTTTTATACAAAAATTAAAGCATATGGAACTTGTTCCATTTTAGCGCACTTTAAATATACTCATTAATAATGTGGCTACAAGAAAACACTTTAGTGCACCAGAACCGGCCCTGCTTCCACTTCATAATTGTGTGCTACTTTGTGTTTGTCTATTAGTTAAAATCTCAATAAAATACATTTAATTTGTGGTTGTAACGTGAAATAATGTGAAAAGGTATTCAAAGTGGTATGAATACTTTTTCAAGCCACTGTATCTACAACAGCATGCTAGCAATCTCTTTCAAAAGCCTGCCGGAGAAACCAGTATCACGTCCTTGTGCCGCTCACTAGGAGGCATATTGTAGTTGTAAGACTTTGAGGAAGGGGAAATGAGAGCGAGTAGGGGGCCAGGCAGCATTATGCAAATGAGATCACGCTAACGTGTCCCAATTAGTGTTCATTGTTTGCTATGTTAGCATACGAGCGCAGCGCTCTCAGTGTGAACAAACAACTCAACGCTCATCACTAGTGCTGGTGATACAAAGTCTACAAAGTCAGAGCCAATAGGGGTCTGGATATGTCATGTTTGAGCTAACATGTCTTTTAGTGTTACGTAACATGTTCAAATATTCGTGAACATCCCTTCTGACACATGCATTCAAATACTTACACTACTATCTCACACAGTTCCTGTAGTACTGCCAATAGAATATAAAACTGCACTTTTACCATATTTTGTGGACTAGATGCATCTAAACGAATTAAATTTTCCAATAAAATCATCAGTGTGCCCTTTTAATTCTACTGGTCACGTTGTCAGAAGCAGTAAAGCTACTTAGCGTGTAAGGGAGTTAGCACTGCTACCAGTATTTTGTGAGTTTTCAGTAAAGTTTCTCCAGCACTAAGGCTTGGTGCAGCAGCAGCATTAGCAACTGCTCCTTAAAACCTGACTGGTAAAATAAATAATAAAAGTTCTAAGAACATCTCTTAAACTTGAACGATGTAAAAACGATAACTGTATCTATCACGGCATTGGAACTTTTTGGGGTTTTTTTTGGCGCCACCTAGTGTCTTCTAGTGGGAAATATCCGTTATTAAACCTGTCTTTTATTTTGACACTCACCTTCAGTTGATGTAACTTCCTGTGGTGTTATATCTAGCTAGAGGAAGAAGCTAATTGCTTCAGTTGAGTCAGACCATCCCAAGATGAAGAGGTGCTCATCCTTGTAGGTCGTTCTTGCCCTTGGAAAGGCTTTGCTTGTGAGTTAATATTGTTTGTAATTTTGTGTATTAAGGACCAATTTAGGCCTTCATGCATCTTAAGTTAATTTCTAGGGAAGTTAATGGCAATATATGGTTTTGTGTGTAGATAGAATCTCTGAAGATTTTTGCAAGTCATGGAGAGCTAACAAGCTAACTAACATGTTTGTTTACTCATGTAATTTATATGCTACTGTGAATGTATTTAGAAGGATGAAGCTAACACACTTTTATGTACATTTCTGTTTGTTTATTTAGTTTTACAAATCTCAGGGAAGAATTCTGAGATTCGGAAGATTGGAGTAAACCTTTAAAACTCACTTCTGCCTCAGAAATTCATTCCATTGTTAGCTGTCTGTCTAGTCAAGTAAATGGGCGCCTGATGAGGACAGAACAGTAACATTAAGAAAATAAAGAATTGGTTATTTTCATGAACTAGCATGATCCTGCACCTCTTTAACACTGTATAGTCAGGACGTGTATGTCATCTCTTAAGAATTATGTTGCTGAATGAATGAATGGATGTTTTGGTTCATATTTGATGCAAATCTGGAGCCAATCAATGAATTCCTATGTTATCAAGCCCTTCAAACCGAAGGTTACTGGTAGAAGGAGGGCGATGCTTGTTAATGATCTCAAGGGAGCTGGGAGCACAGTCACAAGAACACAAGAAACCTTGATGGGTTGAGATTCAGAGAAGCTTTGGGAGAATGTGGTGTGGTTCGATAAGACGGGGAATTGTACTATAGAATCTTGAACAAGATCCTTTTGGCCTCATCAAGAACACTGAAGATGGGTTTGTATATGGGTCTCCCAGCATGACAATGACCCAAAACATACAGATAAGGTGCCAAACTAGTCGCTTAAGTGACTTAGTCAGTCTCCAGACCTTAATCTCATAGAACATAGGTGGAGGGAGCTCAAAGACATCCTCAAAACCTTCAGGATTTGGACATTTTCTGTAAAAATGAGTGGTGCAATTTTAACTTTTAGCTCTACGATAGGAATCGTATGTAAATCGTGTGTAAATTTAGTATTTTAAATACTACAAATCTCAAATTATTCATATATTTTGCAGATGTCCTATAATAAAAAATACATTGCCCCCAAATGAATTTGTTTAAATAGGGCTTTTAAAGGTTAACAATGACATGCTAACATAATCCAGCTAGCATTTCTTCTTGTTGTTAGCTATATTAGCCTATTTTCTTTTGCTTTGTTTTTGCTAATAATCCATTAATTGCTTTCTTTGAGCTTCAATATACACTATATTACTCAGTTACTCAGAAAATCAATCTCTTTTTCTGGCTTTTTGTTTGCATCTATCCATTCTAAACCCTTTTTAGCATCTTCTCCACTGCAATGCAGTATGCGCTAGCCCTGAACAAACACACACATACAGAAGACAAATAAGCAGAACGTCTGACGAACGCCAGAGGCAATTCCTAGACACCAATTCCCAGTCCTTATCCTACTGAGATGGACAGGCGTGCAGAATAAACCCTAAAAGAGAAAATTAAGCCGTACATGTTCAGCAAAGCTTAAATTAAACACAAACACTCATATTACACAATGCAAACACTGACACAGCTGTGCTGGGCTTTGAAGACATATGCTCCCACATCCCCCAGGCAAGCATCTCAAATAAGAAAGCTCCTGCAGGATTGCAACAGCAAACAGTGTATTACAGCACACAGCGTTCAGTTCAGCAGATACAGCTCCTCCCAACTGTACTCAATACTGTACTGTACTTTTCCATCTGCTTATTTTAGTTATTCTGGATACGGTTCGAGTTAAAGAATATATATAAATATATAAGCGTCAAGTCACTGATTTATTTATCTATGGCAGCAGGAATGATCTCCATTAACAGTTATTTTCACATACAGTATTTATGCAATTAGAAGCGTGCACCTAATCCCAAATTCCACACTTGAATCATAACCTGTTTTCAATCCTAATCCCAAATTTAATTCCAACCATTCTTCTGGTCATAATCCTTACCAAAATCTTAATCCAAACCCTATTATTAATCTCATCAAAATACCAAATTGTAACCTAGACCCTAAAATTAATCCAAAATCTCAACCCAAAAACTAACCCCTCCCCTGACCCTAATCTTAACCCCAATTGTATAATCCCAGTTCCCAATTCTCCAAATGTAAACCTTCACCTAGGACCTAATCCTAATCATAAACTTAATCTCAACCCAAAACCAAATTATAACAATGACCTTAAAATGAATCCTAAATCTCAACCCAAAAACCAACCCTTCCCTCGCCCTAATCTTAACCCCAATTTTTAATCTCAACCCAAAACCTAATCCCAATTCCCACATTGGCCCTAATCCTGACCCTTACCCTAATCCCAACCCAATAACTAATTGTAACCCTCATATTGGTCCTAAATCCTGATTCTAACCTTAATCTCAACCCTAAACCTAATTATAACAATGGCCTTAAAATTCGTCCTAAATCCCAACCCAAAACCCAACCCTTCCCCTGACCCTAATCTTAACCCCAATTTTAACATAAACCCAAAACCTAATCCCAATTCCTACATTAGCCGTAATCTTGACCTTTACCCTAATCTCCACCCATAAACTAACTCTCATACTGGTCCTAAATCCTGATTCTAACCTTAAACTCAACACAAAATCTAATCCTAACCATCACAAAACCTAATTATAACAATGACCTTAAAATTCATCCTAAATCTCAACCCAAAACCCTACCCCTCCCCTCGCCCTAATCTTGACCGCAATTTTATTCTCAATCTAAAACATTATCTCAATTCCCACACTGGTCCTAATCCTGATCCTAACCTTAATCTCAACCCAAAATCTAACCCTAAACCAAACATTAAACTAATCACAATAGCTAATTGTAACCTTGACCATAAAATTCATCATAAATCTCAACCCAAATCCCAACCCCTTCCCCTGGCCCTAATCCTAATCCCATTTTTAATCTCAACCCAAAATCTAACCCTAAACCCTAAAATCTAACATTAAACTAATCACAATAGCTAATTGTAACCTTGACCATAAAATTCATCATAAATCTCAACCCAAATCCCAACCCCTTCCCCTGGCCCTAATCCTAATCCCATTTTTAATCTCAACCCAAAATCTAACCCTAAACCCTAAAATCTAACATTAAACTAATCACAATAGCTAATTGTAACCTTGACCATAAAATTCATCATAAATCTCAACCCAAATCCCAACTCCTTCCCCTGGCCCTAATCCTAATCCCATTTTTAATCTCAACCCAAAACCTGGTTAATTCCCACACTGGCCCTTAATCTGTCTTACATCTCAACTCCAAACCTTAAACCTCACCTTAATCCTAACCCTAACCTTAATCTAAACCCAATAACTAATTCTAACCACTGGTCTTAAATACTGATTTAACCTTAATCTTATCCAAACACCTAATTATAACCTTGACCATAAAATTCATCCTAAATATCAACCCAAAACCCAACCCCTCACCTGGCCCTAATCTTAACCCCAATTTTGATCTCAACCCACAACCCACACTGGCCTCTAATGTTAATAATCCTTATCTTGACTCTAATCCCAACAATTAATTTAATGTTAACAAAAACATAAAATAAAACTTAATCCTTAATCTGACCTTTAATCTCAACCATATACATAAACTCTTACCTTGGTCCTAACCATAACTTTATCTCAATCCAAGACCTAGTTCTAACCCTTATATTGGTTTTAAATCCTGATCCTAACCTTAATCTCAACCCAACACCTAATCATATCCCCTGGCCCTAATCCTAACCCCAATTTTATTCTCAATCCAAAACCTTATCTCAATTCCCATAGTGGTCCCTAATATTGACTGTAATGTTAATCTCAAACCAAAACATAATCCTTATATTAGCCCTAATCATAACCTTTAACTTGGCCTTAAATCTCAACCCCAAACCTAAACTCTCACTTTGACCCTAATCCTAATCCTAACCCTACTGTCAACCCTATGATTTGATTGTAACCCTCATACTGGTCCTAAATACTGACCCTAACCCTAATCTTAACCCAACACCTAATCATATTCCCTGGCCCTAATCTTAACCCCAATTTTAATCTCAATCCAAAACCTTATCGCTATTCCCACATTGGTCCTCATCCTGACCATAATGTTAATCTCTTACCAAAACATAATCATTATATTGGCCCTAATCATAACCTTTAATTTGGCCTTAAATCTCAACCCCAAACCAAAACTCTCACCTTGACCCTAATCCTAACCCTATTGTCAACCCTATGATTTGATTTTAACCCTCATACTGGTGCTAAATACTGATTTTAACCTTAATCTCAACCAAAATCCAATCATAACCCTAACCTTAATCTTAACCAAAAATCCAACCCTTCCGCTGGCTCTAATCTTAACCCCAATTTTAATCTCAACCCTAAAATCTTGTCCCAATTCCCACTCCGGTCCTTATCCAACCCTAATGTTAATCTGAAATCGAAACATATTCCTTATTTTGGCCCTAATCCTAACAATTAATTTGCTTTTAACAGAAACCCTAATCCTAACCCTTAATCTGTCTTTAAATCTTAATCCCAAACCTTAACTCTCACCTTGGCCCTAATCCTAATAGTAACCTTAATCTCAATCCAATAACTAATTCTAACCCTCACACTGGTCCTAAATACTGATTTTAACCTTAATCTCAACCCAAAAATCATAACCCTAACATTTAATTATTCACAATACCTAATTGTAACCTTGATCATAAAATTCATCCTAAATCTCAAACCAAAACATAATTATAACCCTCACACTGCTCCTAAATCCGGACCTTCATGGTGATATCAACCCAAAACCTAATATTAATCCTAATGTTAATTTCAAACCAAAATTTAATCCTTACTTTGGCCCTAATCCCAACAGAAAACCTAATCCTGACCCTCAGTCTGGCTTTATAAATCCCAACCCCTTATAGCTGATACTGTCTCAATGATGACCTGCAGTCTGATAAATAGCTGTCCCTATTATTCCCTTATTTATGACATAAAATATATACAAAAATCACAGAACATAGTTCAGATTACATACTGTGTCAGTTATGTCCTTTTATCTTATAAATATGATTTGCCATCTCATTACTGATGTACCGTCTCCATTATGATCTCTCATAAATGATCTCATATCATAGTTAATATACTAGTGCATCTCAAAAGAAAAATTCAAAGTTACTTTATTTTAGCAATTCAGTCCAAAATGTGCAGCTCATATATTATATAGATGTATTACAAAATGTTGATAATTAGGCTTACCGTCAATAAAAACCCAAAAATCAGTGTCTCAGAAAATTAGAATATTATTTTATAAGACCAATTGGTACTTTTGGTATGCAGTGTGCCAAGTCCTGCTGGAAAATGAAATCCACATCTCCATAAAAGTTGTCAGTAGCAGAGAGAAGCATGTGGGAAAACAAAACTGTACTGACTTTAGACTTGATAATAAAACACAGTGGATCAACACCAGCAGATGACAGACATGACTCTCCAAACCATCACTGATCATCAGTAAAGTTTACATTTTATTTGAAAATCAAGGGATCAGAGTCTGGAGGAAGAGTGGAGAGACACACAGTCCAAACTGCTCAAGGTCTAGTGTGAAGTTTCCACCAACCAGTGATGATTTGGAGAGAGAATCTAAGCTCTAAAATGATTCAAACGTGCAGTGTAAACGCTCCACAACACACCTGATAAAAAAAAAATCGCACACAGTGTCCTCCTAACTGTTTAAGAACCCCATCCTAACTCCAGAGCCTGAGCTGAATCAGAGTGAGAGCGGTGGAGGGGGGGGGGGAGGTGCCAGGCTGCTGCCGACCTGCAGGGTCTTTCTGATGGAGAGGTTCAGGAAACATGATTATTAACATTCCTCTCCCACCATCTGCTGCTGCCGCTCTCATTTACTTCATTACAATTACAAGACTTCAGGCACCGCAGCGCACCGCTCGCCCAGTATACAGCTAACTGCAGAGGAATGGAGGAAGTGGAACAGTCACTGGTGCTGATCGGGAAGAGTACGGAAAACGAAGAGATTTAGATAAACACAGAAAAGTTCTTGGATCAGACTTTTACTGGGTTAATATTTGGGTTGAAATTATGTGAAGGTTCTTCACATTTATACGTTTCCTTTCCATACATTTAATTCACATGGTTCTTTTAAGAACTGTGCGCTAAAAGTTAATTTAGATAATCAAAAAAAAAGAAAAAGGCAAAACTGGCTAAAATTAGGGTTGGGGTTTAATTTAAGGCTAAGGAAATGGCTGGGTTATGGGTTCAGATTAAGGGTTTAGGTGTATCAACTCTGATACGATAGGTTTTTAAGTTTTAAGAGTTCAGAAATAAATATTTGGTGGAATAACCCTACCTTTTAATCACAGTTTTTTTCATGCATCTTGGCATCATGTTCTCCTGCTCCACCAGTCTTACACGCTGCTTTTGGATAACTTTATGCTGCTTTACTCCTGGTGCAAAAATTCAAGCAGTTCAGTTTGGTGGTTTGATGGCTCATGATCATCCATCTTCCTCTTGATTATATTCCAGAGGTTTTCAATTTGGTCAAATCTTTTTGTTCCCAGAGCTGTAGAGTATATAACTGATATACGTAACCGATAGAATATCATATATAGTGGCGTAAAAAAGTATTTGCCTCCTATAGATATCTTTTGGTTTAGCTTTTTAATCAAACTTTAATATCGGCCAAAGATGACCTAAGTAAATATAAAAAGCACTTTTTTAAATGATACTTTTATTTTTTTATTGTTTCTAGCCCTGTATATAAAAAGTGTTTCCCCCTAAATCTAATAACTTGGTTGTGCTCTTTATTCTTGGCGGCAACAGCTGTAATCAAGCTTTACTGGCTTTCTCATCTCTGTGGAGGAATTTTGTTCCACTCTTCTTTACAGAAATGTTTTAATTCAGACACATTGGAGGATTTTCCAGCATAAACGTCCTGTTTAAGATCATCCACAGCATCTCAATCAGACTTTAACTAGACCCTCCAAAACCTTCATTTAGTTTTTTTAATCCATTCAGAGGTGAACTTATTTGTGTGATTTGGGTCATTGTCCTGCTGCAGAACCCAAGTACACCTGAGCTTGAGGTCACTAAGGAACATGTGGATGGAACCGATTCTCCTTCAGGATTTTCTGGTAAACAGCAGAATTCCTGCTTCCATCTATTACAGCAAGTTATCCAGCAGCCCCAGACCATCACACACACACACACACTACCACCACCATGTTTTACTACAATCAGTATGATTCCAGTTCTTTTCTGAAATTATGTGTTTTATAGTTTTACGCCAGATGTAAAGATCTGATCTTAACTGAGGCGAGTGAGATTCTGCAGTTCTTTAAATGTTGTTGTGGGTTCTTTTGGGACCTCCTGGATGAGTTCTTCATGCCCTTTTGGAGTAATTTCTGTAGAACAGCCGGTCACTCCTGGGAAGGTTCACCAGTGTTCCATGTTTTTTTCTCCATTAGTGAATAATAATAGTGAATCACTGTGGTTCTCTGGAGTCTCAAAGCTTTAGAAATTACTTTATAACCTTTTCCAGACTGATAGATGATCAGTGACTTGTTTTCTCAGCTTTTTGAGACCTTTTATCTGCTTCATGTAGTCAAACAGGTTCTATTTAAATGATTTTTGATTGTGGTTAGTTGTTGAATTGATCACAGTTGATCACAGTTAATTTATGGGGGGCAAACACTTTTTCACAAAGAGCTAGACTGGTTTGTTTGATAATCTGAAAAATGTAAGTATGACAAAAATGCAAAAACAAATTAAATCTGAAAGGGGGCAAAGACTCAAGATTTTAGAAATTGAGATAATACGAAATTCTCCCAATAAATAATGTTTGCAAAATCTACCACACACAACTTGAATGTTGACTATATTTATAGTATTTAATATGGTGACTGTTTTGTGTTTAGTTTCTTGCCTGTAAATGGTCTGGCCGGTGAAATTAGACAGGCAGGAACAGACATAAACCAAATTATTTACAAGCCAGACGAGATTGGATTTTCACCTCATTACCTTCATTATCATTATTGTCATTATTCAACAGCACATGAATGTATCCGCTGTGTTTACACACATCATTTCTTGGCACAAAAGATTGCAGCCGCTGCCGCCTGTTGCCAAAATGCAGCCTGTGCCTCAATAAATTACATCACAAACACTTTACCCATCAGGAGCTGCACTGTTCCTCAAGCTGAAGCTCCAGACCTCATTAATTACCCAGATATTCATTAATTATACTGCATATCTCACACAGACATAAACATAATTATGAGGCAGTGAATTCAATACATTACATTATTACCATTTAGAATACTGTTAATCTCACAACACACAATCAAACAGAATCATTAACAGGGAGTATTTATTACAATATTAATATGATATATACTGTAGATATTCAGTCATATTGGCCACTTTATTAGAAACAAATATTTATCTCATACTGGCCACTTTATTAGAAACACCTATTTATCTCATACTGGCCACTTTACCAGAAATACCTACTTTCCACATACTGGCCACTTTATTAGAAACACCAACTTTGTTCATACTGACCACTTTATTAGAAACACCTACTTTTCTCACACTGGCCACTTTATAAGAAACACCTTCCTACCTCATACTGGCCCCATTAATAGAAACACCTATTTATCTCATTCTGGCCACTTTATTAGAAACATCTATTTATCTTATACTGGCCACTTTGTTAGAAACACCTACTTTCCTCATACTGGCCACTTTATTAGAAACACCTACTTTCCTCATACTGGCCACTTTATTAGAAACACCTACTTTCCTCATACTGGCCACTTTATTAGAAACACCTACTTTCCTCATACTGGCCACTTTATTAGTAACACCTACTTTCCTCATACTGGCCACTTTATTAGAAACACCTGCTCACCTCATACTGGCCACTTTATTAGAAACACCTTCTTACCTCATACTAGACACTTTATTAGAAACACCTTCTTTCCTCATACTGGCCACTTTATTAGAAACACCTGCTCACCTCATACTGGCCACTTTATTAGAAACACCTTCTTATCTCATACTGGCCACTTTATTAGAAACACCTACTTTCCTCATACTGGCCACTTTATTAGAAACACCTACTTTCCTCATACTGGCCACTTTATTAGAAACACCTACTTTCCTCATACTGGCCACTTTATTAGAAACACCTACTTTCCTCATACTGGCCACTTTATTAGAAACACCTACTTTCCTCATACTGGCCACTTTATTAGAAACACCTACTTTCCTCATACTGGCCACTTTATTAGAAACTTCAACTTTCCTCATACTGGCCACTTTATTAGAAACACCTACTTTCCTCATACTGGCCACTTTATTAGAAACACCTACTTTCCTCATACTGGCCACTTTGTTAGAAACACCTACTTTCCTCATACTGGCCACTTTATTAGAAACACCTACTTTCCTCATACTGGCCACTTTATTAGAAACACCTGCTCACCTCATACTGGCCACTTTATTAGAAACACCTTCTTTCCTCATACTGGCCACTTTATTAGAAACACCTGCTCACCTCATACTGGCCACTTTATTAGAAACACCTTCTTATCTCATACTGGCCACTTTGTTAAAAAACACCTACTTTATTCATACTGGCCACTTTATTAGAAACACCTACTTTCCTCATACTGGTCACTTTATTAGAAACACCAACTTACCTCATACTGGCCACTTTATCAGAAACACTCACTTTCCTCATACTGGCCACTTTATTAGAAATACCTACTTACCTCATGCTGGCCAGTTTATTAGAAACACCTACTTACCTCATGCTGGCCACTTTATTAGAAACACCTACTTACCTCATACTGGCCCCATTAATAAAAACACCTACTTACTTAATGCTGGCCACTTTATTAGAAACATCTACTTACCTTACACTGGCCTCTGTATTAGAAAAACTTAATGTAATACTTCCTTGTGCTTCCACAAACTGGCCACTTTATTTGAAACACCTAGTATTTACCTTGTGTTTCCATTCACTGTTGCCACTTTACTGGAAACACCTACTATAGAGAAACGCTGATTGGTTCATTTCACACAACGTGATTAATAAGTGAAATTAGTAAATACCTTTTGGATGCATGCTTTGAACCATGCAATGTGTACTTTTCCCGTCATTACGATAGCAAAGACACACAGACAGATAGCTAAAATAGAGCCCATGTGTGCAGAATACAACGTAAGAAACGCATGAACCTTCATTTCGGACTTTGATCTTGACTTTTAAGTGTGAAAATAGTGTAAGAAATATTGTGTTCAGTTCAGACTCGACTAAAGACCCCGCTGAAGATCTTATTAATACAGGTGACCCACATCGTCCAGTTTTAGACGCCTGAAGACACCAGAATAAAAGAGGGGACACACATCTTTAGAGACAGTCTGATTAATCTGTCTGACTGCTGGAGTCAGAGGACAGTGTGCTAATGGGACACACACACACACACACACACACACTACAGCAGGACTCTCTGAAAG
Organism: Astyanax mexicanus; assembly: GCF_023375975.1. Taxonomy (NCBI): domain Eukaryota; kingdom Metazoa; phylum Chordata; class Actinopteri; order Characiformes; family Acestrorhamphidae; genus Astyanax; species Astyanax mexicanus. The sequence goes on along the minus strand of NC_064428.1, from coordinate 11,516,242 downwards.
TGTGTGAAAGGAGTGTATTACCTATCTGTTCCAGCTCCTCTCCATCATCCTCCATTGAGCACTGCCTGGGTTCACCTTGCCAGGAGCCACAGCGCTTCATTACAGAGGGAGGTGTTTAAGGCGAGCCCAGGGGAGCCAGAACCAGGCGGGTAATCTGCAGCTGCAGCCAGATGGCCGCTGGACTCGTCTGAACGTGTTAAAGAAGTGTGAACAAATTGGTGTCCATGTCATTGTGAATATATTAATGAAACCATCCACCCTACCAGCAGCACTCTACTACATCTTTAATGATGGAGATGCAGCTTAAAACGATAAAAATAGCTGCATCCAGAAGTACAGTTGCAAGAAACATATGTATGTGAACCCTTTGGGATTGTTTGGTATAGTTCTGAAGTCACAACAATAGACAAACACAGTCTGCTTAAATTAATACCACACAAACAAATTATATGTTTGCATGGTTTTATTGAACACAACATGTTAACATTCACAGTGAGAAAGTATATGAAGAGCTAATTGAAGTTTTGAGTTTGCTATTCTTAGGAAGCATTGCTGCTTGATGTGAATCATGTCTCGCACAAAAGATCAAGCTCTCACAAGACCTACGTTCAACAATTGAAGAGTTGCAAACATATCTCTAAAAGCCTTGATGTTTTCTTGTGTCCACGGTAAGACAGACGCTCTACAAATGGAGAAAGTTCAGCACTGTTGCTGCTACTCTCCCTAGGCGTGGTAAAGTCCTGTAAAGGTGACTGCAAGAGCACAGCACAGAATGATCAATGAGGTGAGGAAGAATCCTAGAGTGTCAGCTGAAGAATTATAGAAATCTTTGGTACAAAACTACAATAAGAAAAACATTAAGCAAGAATAGAGTTCATGGGAGGACACCACGGAGGAAGCCACTGCTGTAAACGAAATATTTGCATATCTGCATGTGTGAAGTTTGCATAAGAGAACCTAGATGTTCCAGAGCACTACTGGCTAAATATACTGTGGACAGATAAAACCAAAATTGAGTTGTTTGGAAGGAACATTATCAAAACCTCATCCCAACTGTGAAACATGGTGGAGGGAGCATCATGGTTTTGGGCGGCTTTGCTGCCTCAGGGTCTGGACGGATTGCCGTCATCAATGGAAAAATAAATTAACCAAGACATTTTACAAGAAAGCTTAAGACCATCTGTCCACAACTGAAGCTCAACAGAGGATGGATGATGCAACAGGACAACGACCCAAAACATAGAAGTAAATCAACAACCGAACGGCTTCAACAGAAGAAAATACTGAGCCTTCTTTAGAGTCCTGACCTCATTGAGACCCAATTGAGATGCTGTTGTGGCATCATGACCTCAAGAGATCGAGCGATTCACACCAGATATCCCATAATATTATAGCTGATCTGAAACAGTTTAGTGGAGAGGAATGATCCAGAATTCCTCCTGACTGTTCTGCAGGTCTGATCTGCAGCTACAGGAAACGATTGGTTTTTGAGTTTTTTGCTGCCAAAGGAGGATCAACCAGTTATTAAACTCTTAGGGGTTAGGGAGTTAAGTCTTAATTAGGGTGGTCAAATCCTCCATTTACCCCATAAACTCAAACCCTGGACCAAAAAAATAGCATAGAACATCTAAAGTGGAATAAAGCCAGACTTTAGTTCACGTTTTAGTGACTTGTTGGTTTTATTCTTGGCTAAAACTGAAGACGAGTCTCGTATTGTCTCATTGTTGGCGATGTTTATTTACGATTAGCATATTCACGACTGATTGAGAGGTATTTTATAGACAGTATGAATCTACTGTCCTCCTCTCAGTCCCGAGCTCCTGCTGTTTTATATCTAATTTTATTTCATCGTCTCCAGCAGAGACACCGTCTCCTTAAATCATGCCATGAATTACAGGTTTCTTTCTCTCGCCTGTCAAAGGTCAGTCCTGCGTTACGAGCTTCTGCAGTGATGAATTTGCAGAGCTGTGTCTCAGAAAGACGCTGGAAACATAAAGCAGTGGAGATGATGGTCTATCAGGGGCTGCTTCTCAATGTCCGGCCAGCTGAGGACACAAACCATCACCTTCATCATCACCATCACCTTCAACCATCACCATCACCTTTACCATCACCTTCACCATCACCATCACCATCACCATCACCTTTACCATCATCTTCACCTTCACCATCACCATCACCTTTACCATCACCTTCACCATCACCATCACCTTTACCATCATCTTCACCTTCACCATCACCATCACCTTTACCATCACCTTCACCATCACCATCACCTTTACCTTCACCTTCACCATCACTATCATCTTCACCATCACCTTTACCATTAGCTTTACCATCACCTTCACCTTTACCATCATCTTCACCTTCACCATCACCTTCACCTTCACCATCACCTTTACCTTTACCTTCACCTTTACCTTCACCATCACCTTTACCTTCACCATCACCTTCACCATCACCTTCATCTTTACAGTCAACTTTACCTTCACCATCACCTTTACCTTTACCATCACCTTTACCTTTACCATTACCTTCACCTTTACCATCACCTTTACCTTTACCTTTACCATCACCATCACTATCACCTTTACCATCACCTTCACTATCACCTTCACCATCACCATCATCTTCACCTTCCATATCATCATGACCATAACCCTCACCATCACCTTCTCCATCACCATCACCATCCACCATCACCTTCACAATCAACTTCATCATCACCTTCACCATCATCTTCACCATCATCTTCACCACCACCTTCACCATCACCCTCACCTCACTGTGGAAAGCTTTATGTTCCTTTAACAGGAGAGAACGGATGTTGTTTCTTAACCATAACCTTTTACATACGTTCTGGGTCAAAAACACATAGCTGTGTACACCTGTTTTTTTTTTTTTGTTTTTTCTTTATGTCACTCAGTCACTATCCCCTTTTCTCCTTCTCTCTCTATCTATTTTTCTTTCTCTTTCTGTCTCTGTCCCCATATCGTTCTCTATTCCTTTCTCTCTTTATCCTACTTCCTTTCTTTTTCTCTCTTTCCCCATCTCTCTTTCTCTCTCTCTCTTGCTCTCTGTATCTCTCTCTGAATTCCCAGGATCTCACAGCTGTCAGTTGTGAGCAGCCCCTCATTTATTACAGGTCAGGGACACTGGAGCAGCAGTTTAGAAGGACACAGAGGGCTGCTGTGGTGATGATGGTGGTGGTGCGGTGGTTGGTAACCGTGGTGTTGCGGCAGCGGTGCTGAAAGCGACGGTTCCGCTGGCGAGGGCTAATTTTCTGGCTGTTTGCACCGCGTGAACTCAGACCGAGCTCCGGCACAAACGCTATTGTTGCAGATTGTGGTTGTGTGACTCTCGGTCACACGTCGGGGAGATAAAGAGGATCCGCTATTTATCGCTCATCAGTCGACACTGCCTGAGATCAAAGGAAGCAGCTTTTACACGTTATCTCTTTTGTTCTGTTTATTTTTACATACAGTATATATTTATGAACAAAAAACAAATCTCTCAGAAATAAAGAGCCAGTATTGAACCTCACTCAAAAGATAACACCTCACAACTTATACAGTTGCAGATATAATTAATGCTTGTGTAACGATGCAAAACGCCAGACGTCTTAGCATGTAGAGAGTTGTAGAGGTTCCTAATGTTCCTCCTGTGATAATCCATCCCATAATAACTCCAATATTCTTTATACACAGTTCCTGCAGTAGATTGTGTGGTAGGGGTATAGGAGTATTGATAGAGCGTCCAATAGAAACACATCCCACACATTTACTATAATCAGGGATAGATCTGGAGATGCAGCAGCTGGAGATGGTGTAGTATCTGCAGTGTGACGGCAGCAGTGTGTGGACGAGCATTGTCCTGTTGGAATAAAGCACATATACAAGCAAAATTTCAGATTATGTAAATATATAAGCAAAACAGTGAAGCAGAAGCAAAAGAAACAAACAAAAGATTCACCTTCACCAGTGAGCAGTTTAGACTTTAGCAGCAAAATCCACAGAAAATCCACAGAAAATCCACAAATATTTACAATAATTCAAGAAAAATCCACAAAACACAAAAATCCACAAAACTGTACTAAAAATTCAGACAAATCTACAAAAACACAAAAAACAAAAATTGTACAAAAAATCCACAAAAACAAAAAAAAATCTACAAAACACAAAAATCCAAAAGAATTCACAAAACACAAAAAAAAACCAGAAAAAATCACACAAACAAAAAAAACAAAAAAATATAATAAATTGCGAAAAATCCACAAAAAACAAAAATTCACCAAAAATCCAAAAAAATTCACAAAAATCCAGAAAAATTCACACGAACAAAAAATCACAAAACATTTATGAAAAATCAACAAAACAAAGACCAAACATGAGTAATTTACAAGTAACTGCAACAAATAATAAAGTAACTAGATATATTTGTCAAAAAATATATATTTGATATATATTAGTTTTTTCCTTTTGATTTTGATTGTATATTAATTTTTCTATGTAAAACTTTTGTTACAAAGTTAACTCTGTTTTTATTGTTTGTGCTGTTGTCTTTTTTTTTTTTTTTTTTGCTTTTGTGACTGCTGAAATAATATTTGACCCCTCTATGAATTTTGTTGGCCCTTGATGCCTCTGCAGGAACTGTGTGAGAATATTTGGGGATATTATGGGATGGATTATCACAGGAGAAACATTAGGAACCTTTACAACATCCCACACAATAAATACTGCCCATATCGGTCTTAAAATGTAATCCTTTTATTGTTCCTGGTAACTTTTACCTTCATATATATAGTCATTTTTTTGGATGGTAAATTGGTAGAAAAGGGGGATTCAGCTATTTCATAAATTTACTTTATTCAGCCTCTGCAGGTTATAAAGTAATTGAATATAAAGTTGGTGGATCTGCTGCGGTGGCCGGTGAACGGACGCACACATCTGGAATACTGAATTAATTACAGTAAATAAAGTAAAACTTTATAATGATGTCATAAAGTTCAGATCCAGACCCTCAGCTCTGACCTAATTACTGCTATCTGAGATCTGGAGCTGATTAATATTTGGGACGCATTCTCGGGTCGAGCACTGATATAATTTCCCTCCTAACTCTTAAATGTCACGTCACGACCGAGTCTGAGAGCTTCAGCAGCGACCAATCAGCTGCTGAGACAACAGAAAAAAAACTCAAAACAGAAGAACTCACAGAATGATGATCACGCTAAAGTCTTTTTTATTCTAAACACTGAAAAAAAGTTAAACAACCATGTTGTTGATTTAAAGTGCGTTTTTTTATGGTGGTTTATTGAAAAAATCAGGATTTTCTGAATTTATTTGAATAGCTGAAATAAAAAAAAAAAGCAGAGCTTTCAGACCTCAAATAATGCAAAGAAAACAACAAGTTCATATTCATAAAGTTTTAAGAGTTCAGAAATCAATATTTGGTGGAATAACCCTGGTTGGTTTTTAATCACAGTTTTCATGCATCTTGGCATCATGTTCTCCTCCACCAGTCTTACACACTGCTTTTGGATAACTTTATGCTGTTTTACTCCTGATGCAGAAATTCAAGCAGTTCAGTTTGGTTTGATGACTTGGTTTGATCTTGATTATATTCCAAAGGTTTTCAATTTGGTACAATCAAAGAAACTTGTCATTTTTAAGTGGTTTCTCTTTTTTTCCAGAGGTGAATATTTAAATTAAGACATAAATGCTTAAATTAAGCAAAGATTCTGCCAAGATTTCTTAAAATGACCAATCACAAAGTAATACATTTGTAAACTAGAATCTGAAAAACTTGACTGGTGACTTTTTGTGCTTATTTTGAGTCAAATCACTTAAAATAGGGAGAGAAGTCTAAGTAAGTCTGAATAAGATCATTATTCCTAAAATAGGTAAAACAATCTTATATCCACGCAATTCTTAGGAAGACACCAACTCCTATCAGATAAAAAAATAGATTTATTGCCCTACAATTACATAATTTTACTTGCTAATGTTTAGTTTAGTGCAGTGCCGGCACCACTATTAGCATGTAGGGCTTGACCTCACCCCTCTGGGTCACTGTCAGTGTGTAGTCACTCCCCTATAAGACTACCATCTCTTAGCTATTCAGGTACACAGTATTTTTATATATAATAAATTAATAATAATCTGGCTGCAGTGTTTTAGGCTGTATGAGCAAGTTACCATATTCCTTGTTGTAACAAGAAAGTAAAACTTCATTTCAGGTTATTTTATCTTGTGTTGCAGTTTATGTCACTGAAATGATTCAATTAACATACTAAGGTCCTTTCGCACACACTTCGCAAGGCGCGTCGTGATGCACATTGCTATCTTATACACCACCAACATTCTATTCTATTTTTACTTTTAAAATTTTTGCTGTTAAAATAATGCTGGAGTTTAGGAATAAATCTGCACTGATGGACGTGGTGGTCTGGAAGTGAGATGTGATCAGGTATATTTACGGCGTGTTTCTATATTGGCGGCGGAAAACACAGGAACTCTACGCACTGCAGAGCGCAAACCCGACTTTTAACTCAACAATAAACAGAATAAAGAATAAAATAACACTGCTGTTGAGTCAGTTTCCTCTGCTGAGACGCACAAATGCGCCGCACTGTTAAGATGCGAACATGCCAAAGTCAGAGCTCACCTGGTTCTTAAAGGGAATGAAAACTGACACACCGATTGGTTTGTTTCATGTTATGCCCAGAATTACCCACACCCATAATTAATTAAGAGAATTAGTTCATGCCTTTTGCGTGTTTTGATCGGCCCAGGGTATATTTTTTTGTGCCCACACGATACCATAGACACACCAACACGCCCTAAATCCAGCGGCACGATCTGCAATTGACCGATGAACTATAGATCGCTAAAATAAAACCTTATTTTTTAACCAAATCTAGTAGGGTTTAGATTTATGATGTATGGTACAAATAGAAATTTTAGTTTGTACTAAATTAGAAAATGAACTTGAGGAAAGTTGATAAAAAAAAATAGACTTTAAAAATAATTAAGTTGTAACAATGTAATAGTTTCAAATATAATTTGTATGATATTTTGACTGATTTTATTCAAATTGTTTGATTCTAACTCAATCATCCCTGCTGAGTAAAACTATATACTATATATATATTTAAGTGTGATAAAGAGTCATTTTTTAAGTTGGTACAAAGTATGTGGTTTGTAGATGAGTGCAGATGAGGAAACAGCATCTACATCTACCGGGACAGCAGTAAGATCTAAAGTAAAGGATGAGTCACGGGTGATGATGTTGCATTTTTGGCTGGTGTCAGAAGAAGTCATTGGTATCTTAGTCATCCTCTAATTCTGGGAATGAGATCATGTCACTCGCAGCAGGATCCCCAGTCCCGTCTCTTCTGGCACAAACGTATGCGTTGCAAATCTGTTTGCACTTTATTTGGCTCAGATTTCGTGCTGCTTTCTGCAGAAAGAAGTTTATGTAACAAATAATGAATATTAAAAACGAGATAACACTATTTTCTGATGGTATAAAGAAGACTTTACTCTTTGTATTCCTATCATTAAAAATGTAGAATTATAATGTAGAGTCTTTGATGATATCATCCCTAAACCTGACACCACATATCTCTCACTCGAATTTAGGTCAGGTTTAAAAATAAAATTTAGGTCAGACCTTACATGACCTGGTCTTTAACTAGTAAGCGTTTCCTGGCGTCTGCAGTAGACCTGATGTACATACTGATTATTAAAAATAAGGACATTTATTAAACATCTAGAAAAGTCCAATCCTTTTTACATTTGGACATTTTTTTTTTAAATAAATTAACATGCCATGTAATTTCACAGGAACTAGTAAAGTGTCCCATGACTTTTGTCATGCCTGGAGAGCTAAAGCTAAACATGGATAGCTGAAGTTAAAGCTAAACCTGTGGACTTAAAGCTAAACCTGGTGAGCTAAAGCTGAAGATGGAAAGATGAAGTTTAAGCTAAACCTGAAGGGTTAAAGCCAAACCTGGAGAGCTAAAGCAGAGCATAATAGCTGAAGTTAAGGCTGAACATGGAGAGTTAAGGCTGAACATGGATAGCTGAAGTTAAAACTAAACCTGGAGAGCTAAAGCTAAACATAAATAGCCTAATTTAAAGCTAAACCTGGTGAGCTAAAACCAAACCTGGAGAGCTAAAGCTGAAGATGGAGAGTTAAGGTTAACCATGGATAGCTTAAGTTAAAGCTAAACCTGGAGAGCTAAAGCTAAACCTGGAGAGCTTAAGCTAAACCTGGAGAGTTAAAGCTGAACATAATAGCTGAAGTTAAAGATAAACATGGAGAGCTAAAGCTAAACCTGGATAGCTAAAGCTAAACCTGCAGAGTTGGATAGCTAAAGTTAAAGATAATCCTGAAGAGCTTAAGCTTAAACTGGAGGGATAAAGCTAAACATAAACTTAGAGCTAAAACTGGAAGGCTAAAGCTAACCATTGATAGCTGAAGTTAAAGCTAAACCTGGAGAGCTAAAGCTGAACATGGATAGCAGAAGTTAAAGCTAAACCTGGAAAGCTAAAGCTGAACATGGATAGCTAAAGTTAAAGCTAAACCTGGAGAGCTTAAGCTTAACGTGGAGAACTAAATCTGAACATGATAGCTTAAGTTAAAGCTAAACCGCGAGATCTAAGGCTAACCATGGATAGCAGAAGTTAAAGCTAAACCTTGAGAGTTAAAGATAAACCTGGAAAGCTAAAGCTGAACATGGATAGTTAAATCTAAATATGGAGAACTAAAACTGAATATGGATAGTTGGAGTTGAAGCCTAACCTAGAAAGTTAAAGCTAATTATGGATAGCTGGAGGGTTAAAGCCAAATCTGGTTAGCTAAAGCTAAACCAGAAGCGCTAAAGCTAAAGCATGATAGCTTAAGATAAGGCTAAACCTACCTACGCAAAATGCTTCAATTAATACCTTAGTTTTGTATTAAAACAAAAAGTCAATATTTTAAAATATTGTTTTTCGTGAGCTTTAGGAAAGAAGTTCAAGCAATATTAACTTCTCAAATCTGTTTTTCACCTTGAAACAATCTACACAGTCAGACCGTTATATAAACAATAACTTTATTTGTTCTTTATTTTCAACAAACAGAAGACACAGCAGTGACGAGCAGCAAAAAGCCAAATCAAATGGCGAAACCAGTTTAAAGATAAAATGCTAACAATAAAAATAAGAAGAAAGAATGTAAACAGTTCTTTTCCATCACATTATCAAATACAGTCTTATTCGTTTAGACGAGAACAACCCTTGATGCATCCTTCATTCTGATTGGTCGACCCCTGAACCAACACTGTTCCTGATTGGCTTAGAATGATATCAGACAATTCACATTTTTATTTAATGAGAAAAGATAAATACAGTTCATGCAAGTACGTAAAACCCTGTGATCAAAACAACATAAACATAAATACGTAAATATATATATATATATTAAACCGTTTCATCCCCCCACAGTCTGTAAATCAGTGGAGTAAATCATCTCTCCCTCCACAGTAAACAGAAACACTCTCACAGAGAGTAAATTCATCTACAGGAACAAAAGCATCGACTCACAATACTGAGATTCTCCACTGGAGATCACCTGATTATTGAATTGTTATTATATATATAAATAACACATCGGCCAATACCTGATCTCTCTCAAACCTGCCAATAACAGAGTGAACTGAATTTAACCCATAATCATTAATTACAACCACCATACAGATAAACATATGTGATGTATGAAAACGCTGTTATATATCCTGATATTAATATAAAACCTGACAAATTAAAAACGTATATTTTCAGCACTTGGCTTTGGCTGCACTCATTTCTCCCTGGATGTGAAGTAGTTTGGCGTGAGGTTCACTGTGGACCTCTGCCTCACTCTGCCTCACTTAATCTCAATGTAACTCGCTCTACCTCAGATTACCTCTCTATACTCTTACTCTACCTCACTCTGCCTCACCATACCCACATTCTACCTCACTCTGCCCAATTCTAAATCGCTCTACCTCATTTTTACCTCACTCTGCCTTTCTCTATCCTCACTCTAAGTCTCTTTACCTCATGTTACCTCTATCTACTCTTACTCTACCTCAACCTGCCTTGCTGTACACTTCACTCTGCCTCACTATACCCTCTCTCTACCTAGCTCTACCTCACTCTGCCTCTGCCTGCATGTTAAATCACTCTGGCTCACTATACCCTCGCCCGACCTCACTCTATCCTCTCTCTACCTCAGAGTGGCTCCATCGACCTCATTCTGCTTCACTTTACCTCACTCTACCTCTACCTCATGTTACCTCTATCTTCTCTCACTTTACCTAAATCTGCCTCTACCTCACCCTGCCTCTCTCTGCCTCGCTTTATCACACTCTGCCTTATTGTATCTCATTCTACCACACATTACCACACTATTTACTTTCACTCTACTTCAATCTGTCTCGCTCTACCTCACTTTATCTCACTGTAATTTACTCTACCTCACATTTCCTCTATCTACTCTACCTCTACCTCATTCTGCCTTGCTCTACCTCACTCTGCCCCACTATACCCTCTGTCTACTTCACTCTGCCTCACTCTACCTCACATAACCTCTATCTACTCTCACTCTACCTCATTCTGCCTCACGATACCCTCTCTCTACTTCCATCTGCCTCATTCTAAATCACTCTGCCTCACTCTATCACACGTTACCTCTATCTACTATCACTCTACCTCATTCTGCCTTGCTCTACCTCACTCTATCCTCTCTCTACCTCAGAGTGGCTCCATTTACCTCACGCTTCCTCTTGTGCTAACTCACTCTACCGTACTCCACCTCCCTCTAGTTAACTCTTCCTCCAAGACACTTTATCTAACTCTACATCACTATATCTCACTCTCACTAGTGGCTCATTCTATCTCGATCTGCCTCAGTCTACCTCACTCTGCCTCCAGCCTCGTCACATCACGTGATCATTATCTGCAGTGTAAAGAGCTCCCTCTGTTGATGCATGAGGGTAATGCAGTTTGAGTTCACTGTTATACACGGTGTTATCACAGCTTTTTTGACGTGTTAATGATGAAAACTCGAGAATATCGAGATAACAATAAAATATGATTTGTTGTACAGCCCAGTATGAAACCCCAGATCTGTGAAATGATCTGTGCAAAAGTCCGACAGTAAAGAGTGGATGAATCGAACCAGGTGCCAGGTGTGGGTATATATAAAAATATTCAAAACTGAGTGGATTTAACATCACAGAAGTCCTTATACTGTATGTACATCACAGCATCTACAATGCAGGAGGTGTTGTGAGAAGGAGAAAGTGAAAAATGAGTATAAAATCCATATTATACCAACGTCCTGTTTGGAAAATGTGAGCGAGCAAGATCTTTGAAGTCTTTGAAAAATGTAAGAAGTGTTGTACCTGCTGTGGCTTCAGGATCACGTTGGGTTATAATCCATTTACCATGTTCACATCTGCTGTATGGTTTGTATCATAAAAAACTTTTGGATAAAATGAGGGAAATCTTAATCCAGATGGATCAGAGTGATGAAAACGGGAGTCAAATGTCCAGAACGTACAGAACATCCAGGAAAAGGCAGGAGGAGAACGGTATCCTTGGAATGAAGTGTTGAGGCACTTAGTTAAACAGGTATTCCACTCTTCACCACTGCAGGGTGGGATGGTTTTGAGGTTCTGAGGAGCTGAAGGTCCTAGTGGCTTTCCTGTGCAGAAATGTTAGGAAAGAGATTTGCAGATTTGGAATGCTCATAGGTATGGAACACATACAAACCAGGCTCAGCCAATCAGTGAAAGGACTTTGAAAAATAGGGATCCACTGATTGGTTCCACACTTGCTGCACCTATGTGGGTCTTTATATTTCCAGGATAAGAAATAATTTTGTGTGAGTGTTCACTGTGGGCATCTACCTCACTCTATAATATTCTACCTCACTCTGCTTTATTCTATCAAACTCTACCTCACTCTGCCTCACTCTATCAAACGCTACTCTTATTCTATCTTACTCTACCTTCATTTTATCATACTCTACCGTCAATCTATCATAATCTACCTTTACTCTGCCTCTCTCTTACTCACCCCACCTTTGCTCTACCTCACTCTATCATACTCTACCTCACTGCACCATACTCTGCCACACTCTATCATTCTCTACCTCACTCTACCTCACTCTATCATACTCTACCTCACTCTATCATACTCTACCTCACTTTATCATACTCTACCTCACTCTATCATACTCTACCTCACTCTATCATACTCTACCTCACTGCACCATACTCTGCCACACTCTATCATTCTCTACCTCACTCTATCATTCTCTACCTCACTCTACCTCACTCTATCATACTCTACCTCACTCTATCATACTCTACCTCACTTTATCATACTCTACCTCACTCTATCATACTCTATCTCACTCTATCATTCTCTAGCTCACTCTATTATACTCTACCTTACTCTATCATACTCTACCTCACTCCATCATACTCTACCACACTCTATCCTCACTCCGTTATGCTCTACCTCACTCTACCATACTCTACCACACTCTATCCTCACTCCATTATGCTCTATCTCACTCTATCATACTCTACCACACTCTATCCTCACTCCATTATGCTCTACCTCACTCTACCATACTCTACCATACTCTATCCTCACTCCATTATGCTCTATCTCACTCTATCATACTCTACCTCACTCTATCATACTCTACCTCACTCTACCATACTCTACCACACTCTATCCTCACTCCATTATGCTCTATCTCACTCTATCATACTCTACCACACTCTATCCTCACTCCATTATGCTCTACCTCACTCTACCATACTCTACCACACTCTATCCTCACTCCATTATGCTCTATCTCACTCTATCATACTCTACCTCACTCTATCATACTCTACCTCACTCTACCATACTCTACAACACTCTATCCTCACTCCATTATGCTCTACCTCACTCTACCATACTCTACCACACTCTATCCTCACTCCATTATGCTCTATCTCACTCTATCATACTCTGCCTCACTCTATCATACTCTACCTCACTCTACCATACTCTACCACACTCTATCCTCACTCCATTATGCTCTATCTCACTCTATCATACTCTACCTCACTCTACCATACTGTACCACACTCTATCCTCACTCCATTATGCTCTACCTCACTCTATCATATGCTACTCTTACTCTATCATACTCTACCTCACTCTACCATACTTTACCACACTCTATCCTCACTCTATTATGCTCTCCCTCACTCTATCATACTTTAAATCGAGGTGAGGTAGAAGGAGGCAGAAGAATATAGAGGGAGGTAATGTTCCATAATCTATATTGCTCTGCATCTCCCTCTACCTCACTCCATCTTCGCTCTACATCACTATCATACTCTACTTCACTCTATCTTACCCTATCATACTCCATCTCACTCTACCTTTACCCTACCTCACTCTATCATACTCTACCTCACTCTACCTTCAATCTACCATTCTCCACCTCACTACCTTCACTCTTCCTCACTCTATCATGCGCTACCTCACTCTACCTCAATGGACCCTCACTCTATTATACCCTACCTCACTCTACCCCTACACTATCATACTCTACCTTCACTCTACCTCACTCTATCATACTCCACCACACTCCAACTTCCCTCTACCTCACTCTATTATACTCTACCTTACTCTACATCACTCTATCATCCACCTTGCTCTACAATACTATGCCTCACTATACCCTCATGCTATACTAATCCACCTTACTCTATACCTCTGTCTCACTCTATCTCAATATACCTTCACTATGCCTCGCTCTGTCTCACTCTACCTCATCTCAGCCTCACTCTACCTTGCTATACTTTGTTCTACCTTGCTCTGTTTCACTCTACCTTCCTCTAACTCACTCTTCCTTGCTTCCTTGCTTTGTGGGAGGTTGGGAGGCTGTGTTGCTTGGGCTTTTTGTTTTTATTTATTGGTTTATTTGTGTTTATTTAAGGATTATTTTATTATTTAGCAAATGGAAGAAGAAATTGTAACCAGTTGTGAAGAAAGGTACGGCATGGCTGTATTAACCATCTGTTCCTGCAGTGGAAAACTGGCCGATTGGCCAGGTTGGGTTTGTCCATTTCGGTGCGTACGTGAATGTGTGATAGGAAAGGATGGAGGGTTAAGGTGCTGGTTGAAGAATCAGGCTCTGTTGAATACGTAGACCGGGATGTTAGACTACAGTGTTCCTCTGCCGGTATGGAGGTGGTGGAAGAACTTGGCCGGGCTTCATGGCCTCCAGCTCGGACAGGTACTCCGGGTTGTCGACCACGGTGGAGCGTACGCGGCCGTTCTGCTTGTAGAGGGTTTGTTTGTAGAGGCTGGTAGCGTTGCAGCTCTGAGACGAGTCTTTGAGAGGGTTCTCCTGGGAGGAGGCTTTGAGGGGGAGGCTGTGCTGCCAGTACTCGGGGTTGTCGAAGGTCTTCCAGTACTTCTTGCTGAGCATGATGGTTCCAGTTGGACCTGGTTGGGATACGCTGCCTGAGTGGGCGGGGTGACCTGGGAGACTGCTTTTACCAGAGACGAGGGACTTCGCCAGGTGGACCTGCTGATCCGCGAGGCTGGGTTGGAGCTGCTGGTTGAGGTGGCAGATCTGACTGGAATGGTGAGGAGAATGATGGCCTTGCTGGGATTTGCCGGGATGTTTAGTGTGGATGGTTTGGGCTAAGTGGGCGTGGCTGTGGCCGTTTTGACTCAACAGTCCACTTTGAGGAGGTTGGACTGGTGGAACTGCGAAGTGTACATGTGCTCCCTGGCTGTGGTGATGGACTCTCATGGATTGGGTGGTGGTGAGCGGCACGTGGCTGCTGGTGGATGTGCTGGTTGTGGTAGTTCCCATCTCCAGTGGGCTGGAAACTCCTCCCACTGAATTCTTCTTCAGTGCTGCTTGGTTGACGTTGGCTTTGTTGTGGAATGTGTTGAGGTAAAGGGGTTCGTTAAAATACGGCTCGTCAATCTTAGGGTGTCCATCAGGGGTACTGTGGTAACCTGGGTTGTCCAGCGCGTGAATTTCGCCGTTTGTTCGTCGAGTGACGAAGGGATTCTCCTCAACTGGATTCAGTCGATCTTCAGAAATTAAGAAAAAGAAAAAATGAACAGGTTTTATATAATCCAACTTGATACTTCTAATAGTACATGGTACTCTCATGTTGTCTCCTGACAGTTCCTCTTTTTTAAGCTGCAATTGATTCAAAAATAATTATTTAATTGTTTAATTTGTTCTTTTTTCTTAAGTTGAATCTGCACAATTTTCTGCTTCAAAATAAAAAAATAATTGAGTAACTTGGGGTTGGACACGCTGCTCCACTGTGTTCCAAGATAGCCATTATTATGCTGCATTCAATTTACCTCAGAAGTCAGATCATTTTACACTATTTCTTAACATTTCCAATGGTTTTCCAATAAACTTCCACTGGTTTATAGCAAATCAAACAAAAATATGTCCCACTTCATGACCCAGGTCATCATTGTAAGCATTTTAGTATACTAAAAAGAATGTATTACATGCCATCCATGTGTTGAGACAGTGAGACTTGATCTGTTTACAAAATAAATCTTTGAGAATATGTAAATATTGAATTATATACTATTACTAAAATTATATATAGTAATATTGTATTAATTAAGTAACTGTAATTAGGTAATATTGTATGCAGAAATTAAGTAAAGGTTACTAAAAGAAAGGATTGACTGTAGTTCAGTTCACTAATTTACCGAGTTGCTTAAGTTACTTAAATTTATCTGAAATTAAATTTACTTAAAAAAAGCAAATGCAGAAAATTGCGAAACCTTTTTAAAGTAAATTTTACTCATCATTTTGTCAGTGTGGTGTTGATACACTGTGTTATATCAAGTCCAAATCTTACAGCACTTCATGCTTCCCTCTGCTACTGACAACTTTTATGTAGATGCAGATTTCATTTTCCAGCAGGATTTGGCACACTGCCAAAAGTACCAATTGGTCTTATATAATATTAAAATGTTCTGAGACCCTGATTTTTGGGTTTGCATTGGCTATAAGCTTCATAATCATCAACAATAAAATAAATAAACGCTAAAAATAGATCACTCTGTGTTTAATACATCTATATAATATACGAGTTTCACATTTTGAACTGAATTACTGAAATAAATAACTTTTCAATCATACTCTCATCAGCTAGAGCAGGAGAACAGGATGGCGACGGTCTCCTTACCTGAGGAACTTTTATCTTTGCGGGGGGCCATGTATCCGTCCTTATCAGTGCCCCCCCTCTGTGTTATCTGTGGCAGGAACACGGTGGGGTTGGCGCTGTAGCGCTGAGCGCTAACGTCCTCCGCAAAGCCAGCGCCGCTCTGCATCTTCAGACTCCCATTACAGAGCTTCTCCTCCTGAGGGACCAGAGACCCCCGCTGGGTCCCTGCTGAGGTGGAGCTGGAGGAGGAGGCCAGGCGGGAATGGAGCCCAGAAACTTCCTGAGGGCTGAAAACCCCTTCATGATGACAGCACTGACCCTGATTACATAAAAAAAGAGAAAAAGAGAAAGGCTGTACGTTTTTTGGGGGGGGTGAACGGCTCTATTAGACTTTATAACCACATTCATTACATATAATAAAGCATTCATAAGCCATTCTATACATGCATGTGAATATTTATAAAGTACTTTAAACGTTTTTAAACAAAAAACAGCTCACATGTCATTCACTTATACAAGAGACCATAGCTAGACAATTAAAAACTAAAATTAATGTAAAAACAATGCAATGACACTTTTAAAATAGTATAAATATTGCTCATTAATAATCTAGACCCACAATGAATGTCTGTCACTATACTTGGATATGTATAACCACGTATATGATGCCTTATGAATGCATTATAATCTGTAATGTGTATGTTTATAGAGTCGTATAGAGATGAAATTCATAGAAAGTGTTTCCAGGTTAACCTTCTTATTAATCCTGTGTTTATAATGCATTATATAGCACACATAGTACCTTGATGATCATCAAAAGCTGTATAATAATGCACTTAAAGCATTTAGAGGCATGTACAGATCACTTAAAAATGATGAGTTTCTTTTATCAAATTGAAAACCTCTGGAATATAATCTAGAGGAAGATGGATGATCACAAGCCATCAAACCACCAAACTGAACTACTTGAATTTTTGCACCAGGAGTAAAGCAGCATAAAGTTATCCAAAAGCAGTGTATAAGACTAGTGGAGGAGAACATGATGCCAAGATGCATGAAAACTGTGATTAAAAACCAACCAGGGTTATTCCACCAAATATTGATTTCTGAACTCAACTCAACAAAACTTGTTTTCTTTGTATTATTTGAGGTCTGAAAGCTCTGCATATTTTTTTTTATTTCAGCCATTTCTCATTTTCTGCAGTGTTCATTTTACTCAAACATTTCCAGAGCTGTAAATATATAATATATAAAATATATAATTTGTTTAAATGATGCTTCCCACCTCCATGAACTATTGGTGATTCAACTTAGATTTCCAATAAATGTAGTTAGTTGCACTATTATATCATTGTCTCTTCATCTATCAGTCTGGAAAAGGTTATAAAGTCATTTCTAAAGCTTTGGGAATCCAGAGAACCACAGTGATTCACTATTAATATTCACCAATGGAGAAAAAACATGGAACACTGGTGAACCTTCCCAGGAGTGACCGGCTGACTGAACAAAATTACTCCAAAAGGGCATGAACAACTCATCCGGGAGGGCCCAAACGAACCCAGAACCACTTATAAACATTTAAAGAACTGCAGGATCTCACTCGCCTCAGTTAAGATCAGTGTTAATGATTCAATAATAAGAAATAAGAGACTGGGTGAAAATGGTCTTCATGGGAGAATTCCAAGATAAAAAACACTGCTGATCAAAAACAACACAACGACCACATCATCCAGCCCTAAGCTTATAAAGGTACAAAACTTCTCGTACCTGTTTAGAGTCGGGTTGAGCTCGGGATGGGTGAGGTACCAGATACTCCTCAATGTCCATCAGGTCCCTCAGGTCGTCCTCGTCCTGAAGACTCTGGAAGAATTTGCTGTGGTTTGGACTGGGCAGCTTCATGCAGTCGTCCCCCTGAGACAAACACAGCCCAATTACTCTCTACCTGCGCACTGTGTGAGGACTACAGAGCGCAGGACACGTCGTTTATTATGCAGGAAGATAACAATGAGGACATTTATCTTGTCCCGTGCTCCTCTCTCACCTGGATGACGAGGTACCGCTGAGGGTCTCTGGCCATCCTGCAGAATTCTGCCACCAGCTCTTTAAACCTGGGTCTGCTGTCAGCATCGATCATCCAACCTTTACGGAGGAGACAGAACATGACAAGGTTATAATTCCAGCCAAAAACTCAATTTTTATGGTTCAGACATCAGTGATAGATGGGGTTAGACTCCAAACGCACTTCCAAACGACGTCTTTTTAAACAGAATCTCCAGCAGAAAAGCTTTTAAATTGTGGAAAGCAATAGTATTCTTGAGTGGAAGGGGACAAAATGTTTTAATAAATGGCATCAGTGCTTCTGTGATCATCCCTGTGAAGCCAAAAAAATATTTTTTTTCTATGGTGCTGCTAATGGTGCTTATACAAGAGCTACTGCAAACTCGGAGACATCAGTCGGTGTGTCTTTAGTATCATGAGGGCACAAACATCCGCCTTATGCAGCTCAAAATGCGCAAAAGGCATAAACTAATTATCTTAATTAATCATTGGTTTGTTTTAGGCGTAGCACGAAATGAAATAAACCAATCAGTGTTCCATAAGTCATTCCCTTTTAGAAGCAGGTGAGCTCTGACTTTGGCGCGTTCGTATCTTAACAGCGTGGCAATTTTATGTGTCTTAGCAGAAACAGATACTGAACTGCTCGTTCACACTGTGAAGATACTCCAGCAGCTCATTTAAGGGAACAGTAGTGTTGTTTTATTCTGTTTATTTTGGATGTAAAAGCTGGATTTGTGCAACGAGCACGACACTACTGCATGGATAGGATTGGGCGGCTGACTGTTGTCAGGGTTTTAATCGGTTAGTGGCGCACCTGTATTTCCCACCACCAAGATACAAAAACTCTAGATATTTACCTGAACCCACCTCACTTCCAGATCACCACGCCCAACAGTGGAGGTTTATTACTAAACTCAGATTAGCAATACTAGTTGGACGTAAAAGTTTCCCGATAGTGCTAGACTGACGAACCCTAAGTGTTCTGGTAAGCTAGGGTGCTATCAGCTAGCAGTTCCAGCCACGTAGTTTGTTTTAACATGGTAAACATGCAGACAACAGTCTGATATACTCACCTCTGAACGGTGAAAGAACTAGCTAGCGCTGAGGTTAGCAGCTAATGCTAATACTGCTCCAGCCTTAGTGCTGGAGAAACTTTGCTGAAAACTCACCCTTATAACCCTGTACTTCAGTGGAGTGGCTTTACTGCTCCTTAAAACCTGACTGGTAAAATTCATATATAAGCCAATATACCATTGATTTTGGGGAAAATTAAAGGATTTTAAGGGCACCATATAGTTTCACAACTTAACTTGTTGTGCAGGTGCTGCATCCTATCATATGGGATGTGTGACTCACATTTAACCATGACCATGTAGACGTCTATGGTGCAAATGGGCGGCTGAGGCAGACGTTCTCCTTTCTCCAGGATTTCCGGAATCTCGCAGGGAGGAATTCCATCATATGGCTTCCCTCCAAATGTCATCAACTCCCAGATGGTTACTCCTGATATGAGGATGAAATTCAACTAATTAGTTAATTAGTTCATATAATTTTCACATATTTATTATTTTATCCAAGCCAACATTTAGTGACCTGCTTAACTTACAAACTTACAGGTTAGCAACCTCACTGTTTGGGATTTGACCCCACAACTTTTCATCTGCTGGATTAACTCTCTTTCCATAATGTTAGTCACAAGGTTCTGGAATCTGAACCCACATCATTTTAACTGATAGATCATTTCTCTTAACAAAAGTTTGCCAATTATAAGGTTTTGGGATTTGAATCCACAAGCTTTTAGATGCTGGACTATCTATATTACCATATGGTTAGTCGCAAAAGCCTGGGATCAGAACCCACATTCTTCTCTTAACAAACGTTGCCAGTTACAAAGTTCTGGGATCTAAACCCAGAACCTTTAATCCACTGGATTATCCCTATTACCATAAGGTTGTTTTTAATTACCACCAAGTCTGAAAATCTGAACCCACAACCTTCTATGTGCTTTATCGCTTATTTTAAGAAACGTTTGCCAATTACAAATCTCTGGGATCTGAATCCACAACCTTCAATCAGCTGGATCACTGCTCTTAACAAAAGTTTGCCAATTACAAAATTCTGGGATATGAATTCACAAACTTTTAGATGCTGGATTATCTCTATTACCATAAATTTAGTCACAAAGTCCTAGGATCTGAACCCACAAACTTTTAGCTACTTGATCACTTATTTTAGTATTAGACTACCAGGCTCCCAGTCCTGGAATCTGAACCCACAACCTTCTGGTTGCTGGATCACTTTTACCTATTAAATTACAACCATCAGTAAACCATTAGGTTTGTCCAAGACACACACTTTATTATAGAAATCTCTTGGTAATGAGATGCTTTTTTTAATTTAAGTGTTCAGACTACTAAGTCAATTCCATGTTGTGCCAAAACAAGTGGGAATCAAGCTAAAGCTTAAGACCTAAAATTACTCACCATAGCTCCAGACGTCACTCTGGTGGGTGAACTTTCTGTAGTGAATGCACTCCAGTGCCATCCACTTAATGGCCATCTGCAAAAAAGACCAAGATCATACAGTTATCATATAGCATCATGCATATGAAGCTGGTCATTTTCCTGATAAAGCAATTTCAGATCCTAACCTTCCCTCCATCAGCGTTGTACTCTTTCTCATTAGTGTCCAGCAGGCGAGCCAAGCCGAAGTCAGTGATCTTGATGTGGTTGGGGGATTTGACCAAAACATTACGGGCTGCCAAGTCCCTGTGGACCAGCCGTCTCTCCTCCAAGTACATCATCCCCTGAAAAAGAGCAAATCATTCTATCAACACTTTGGTTACAAGATGGTAAAGGACTGAAAAAAAATGTTGTGGGTTTCATTCCCTTGGATCCTTTCAAAAGTTTCCTGGGATCGGATCACAATCTTCTACCTTCCAAAGTCCCCTATTTCTAGCTTCCTAGTCTTGGAATCTGAACCCACAACCTTCTAGCTGCTGGATAACATATCTTGCCATTAGTTTACCAACCTCTCAGTGCTAAAATTTAAATCTGCAACCTTCCAGCTGCTGAATCTTTTCTCTTGTCAATAGTTTATCAGCCTCCTAGGCTTGGAATCTGAACCCACAACCTTCTAGCTGCTGAATCTTTTCTCTTGCCAATAGTTTACCAGCCTCTGAGTCTTGGAATCTGAACCCACAACCTTCTAGCTGCTGGATCACTTCTCTTGCCATTAGTTTACCAGCCTCCTTGACTTGGAATTTGAACCGACAACCTTCTAGCTGCTGGATCACTTCTTCTGCCATTAGGTAACCAGACTCCCAGTCCTGGAATTTGAACCCACAACCTCATAGCTGCTAATTTCTTCTTCTGCCATTAAGTTACCAGCCCCCCAGTCTTGGGATATGAACACAACCTTCTAGTTGCTGGATCACTTCTCTTGCCATTAGTTTATGTGACTCCAAGTTTTGCAATCTGGATCCACAACTTTTTAGCTGCTGAATCACTTCTTATGCCATTAGTTTACCAGTCTTACAGTGCTGGAAATTTGAACCCACAACTTTTTAGTTGCTGAATCACTTATTTTGCCATAAGGTTATGAGCCTCCCGGTCTTGGTATTTAAACCCACAACCTTCTAGCTGATTGATCACTTATCTTACCATTAGTTTATCAGCCTCCCAGTCTTGGAATTTGAACTCACAACATTCTATCTGCTGAATTATTAATTACTTTTGACATTAGTTTACCAGCATCCCAGTCCAGAAATTTGAACCCACAACCGTTTAGCTGCTGGATCACATCTCTAGTATAAATGAATGCCATGTGAGCTGGATTTTGTATTAAAAAGTGCTCTGGTGACCCGGTATAATGCTTCTTTTGTCCAGTGTAGAAGTGGGAAGGTAGAAACGATAAAATTTTGGTTAAAATAAAGACATTTTTACACTAATAACAGTCTTTGCAATGTCCAATGTTACTTCACAACATGTGTAATAAAGCCCTGCTAAGTGCAGTTCAGCCACTAGTCTTAGAGTCTCTGTAAAAAATGGCCAAATCCACCGGAGATCCTATTTAAACCTATAGTTACTTACACACAGAGGTGTGTAGTCCAGGTCCAGAAATGAAAAATCCACTTTTTATTTTAACTAGTGTAAACAGAACTGTTCTAAACTGTTTTTACACCTACCTATCTCAATAGTACTTGCCTGGTGGTGTTGTTCCTCCATAAACAAATCCTAACCATTTGTTTCTTAGCTCTGAATTACTGGGTAAAGTATATAAACACTGATGTGTTATTCGCACAAATAACACAGGAATGAACTGCATGCTGTTTCTAGCACTGTTACTTAGCTCCTCCTATCTGACGAGACAGAGTCGCTGCCCGGCTTCAGCTCTGCCTGTGGGCGGTCCCGAGCCGTGGTGGGCAGGGCCATGAATACTAATTCACGGGTTGATGTAGATACGGTGCTTTTCCTGATCGACTCGTTTTTCTGAATATTTTCTTTTACTAGTTGCTGCAGATAATGGAGTTTGAGGAAGAATTTCATCATGTGCAGCATCATAAACAACTCAGAGAGACCTACTTTATTTCACAAACAACGAGAACAAGAGGATTTAGTGGAAGGAAAGCTTTAAACAAAAAATATATTTGTGAATCATCATGACTGAGTCATCATACTCATCATTGGGGTTGAAAAGGGTGGAGAGCAATGGAGTCAATGAACAGAGAAATATCAAACTTCCGTCATCAAGGTGCTGCAACTCTGCAATTTCAAGGTAATTAGGCAGCGAGGAAATAGATGTGTTAGCCAGCATGTTCATTACTTATGCTAACGAACACAGTCCTCCACAGCGAGCCGAGAGAACTAATGGGGACAGTGTGAAAAATCTCATTTTCATTTACTGGTCAGTGATCTATATCCTGCACACAGACCGAAAGAGAAAAAAGGACGAGGGTAAAGGAGAAGGTCTGCTCTGAGTGTTAAATAACCAGCTCAATTTAATCACTTTACTGATTAATAAACACAGATAAATATTTTATTCAGCAGCATCCAGTGGAGTAATTGTACAGAGCAAATTAAAATCCACAATTGAGCAAATTAAAATCTGAAACTGACCCAAAATTAATGGTTTGCAATGGGCGGTGGGTGGTCTGGAGACCCCAACAGGTCCCCAAATTTACAGCTCCAGTGCCAATGGAATGATATTTAATATATTTAATATGATTAATCTGAGCCGAGCAAAACTACAGCACTGAAGAAGAGGAAAATGGTCTTTTTTGGGCACAATACATTACTATTTTATTTTATCTACAAGAGATTTTCCTATAATAAAAAGATGCCCCTCATTTAATTTATCAACCTCAAACATAAGTACCAAAACACTTAATGAATTATTTATAGTAAATAATTGTTGTAGATTTATTTCGGTAACACTTTCTTTGAATGTCATCTCTATTAGACTTTATAACCACATTCATAACATATTATAATGCAATCATAAGGCATTATAAACATGGCTATAAATATTTATAAAAATGCATAACCCATTATAGCCATGTTTATTAAGCATTATGACTTGTGATCATTATAAGCTGTGCTTACAGTATATATGTTAAAATAGTGTATATATATCGTTAATAATCTAGTCCCACAATGAAAGTCAGGCACTTTACTTAGAGCGCACAACGACCTGTTATAATACATTATAATTAACTATAATTAATATTACGTTCAAGGCAAGAGTAATTTATCAGTGGTTAAAAATATATTTATAGGACTAGTGAGGGTGTGTTTTTTATAAGTCGGAAGCTGTTTTAGTCATGATACAGTCTGCAAGCTGGGACTGAGTTTCTTGGTATTGACGTATAACATGTTATAAACACAGCTATTAATGCGTTATAATCACAGTTCATGATGCATAAGAAACATGACATGGCTATGATGAATTATACTTTAATTATACTAATTTATTTATTTTTATAAATATGTATAGCCATGTTTATAATGCCTTATAAATGCATTATAATGTGTTATGAGTATGTTTATAGAGTCTTATAGAGATGACATTCATAGAAAGTGTCACCCTTATTTCTACTAGACTCATTTATTTAATAAGCACTATATTGTTTATATTGGTCACTAATTTATTGATAATAGATAAGGAATGACTTGCAGTTACTGAATCAATTACAGTGAATACAAAATCATTGATAATGGATACTGAATCATTTACAGTTTATACAGAATCATTTGTCACTGAATCAATATTTTAGCTAATAAAGAATCATTTACAGAAGTTATAGAATCATATATAGCATTCATGGTAGTTACTGAATCAATTACAGTAGATATAGATAATAGATACTGATTCGTTTATAGAGGATGAAGACTGAAAAATATATATTTTTTAACAGTTACTGAATCAATTACAGCAGATACACAATCAGTAATAATAGATAATTCATAATATATATATATATCAGAATCTTTGATAGAAGACACAGAATCATTCATTACAGATACTGATAGCAGATACTGAATCATGTCATGAATCATCTACAGCAGAATTGCTGAATCCTTGCTGCTGACGTTACTGATATACAATCATTTATAGTAGTTATTGAATCACTTTAAGTAGACACAGAATTATCTATAGTCATTATTCAATCATTTTTTTTTAGCATTTAAAGCAGTTGATGTATAATTTAAATCATTTTTTAGAATATACAGAATAATTAATAATTAATTTCTAAATCATTTATTCATTTAAACTTCAAAATAAGCCTATGATTTAAGCTAGTAACCAGGCAAAAAAATCATTTAACTGCACAAAACGTATTATTTGAAAGTTCTTACATATTGCTCATCTGCTGATTTGCCACGGACAGTAGGTACAGATCCCTCCCTCAGACGAAGTCTGCTGGCTAATTCACTGTGTACTGTTTGAGGTTCCGTTCAATTCACTTGATAGTCAACTTTTGCGAATGCTAAATCTGAAACTACGTATTAGCCATGTATCTTCACTATAAAACGATTACCGTGTTTTTACTGTGTTACCATGTTTTCCCTTGTGAAAAAGATGTATATTTACATATAATGAGTAATATATAATGTACTTAAGATTATATGCTATAATATTTAAAGTATATTTTTTCACTTTATACTTACATTTTTAGTTTCTTAATCAGTATTTCAGCATACCTTTAATTTTTTTCATTACTGGTGATGTACTTAATAAAAATATATACTTAGTATTATTTGACAAAACATTTACTTTCACTAAAAATGTCCTAGGAGCTGGTATTTCTGCAATATATTTTTTTAAACTTTTGTTAAAACTATACTTTAAAAGTAGTTTATTGTTAAAATAAATTAACTTTAACAGCTGTTGCTCACAATGATATATCCTGCTTTTGTTTTTGCCAGTTTATTGGTCACTCTTTAAAATGAATGTGATGTTAAATCTTTACTTTAATCACACTTTTAATATGTTTTTAATGTTCAGTTGGACACAGCTCACACAAATATACTTAAATTGTGTTAAAAAACAACATATGGCTGGTATATTCAGCTTAATGATGATGCTTTCCCTTGATTTAACCAAATTGAAAACCTCTGGAATATAATCAAGAGGAAGATGGATGATCTGAGTAAAGCAGCATAAAATTATCCAAAAGCAGTGTGTAAGACTGGTGGAGGAGAACATGATGCCAAGATGCATGAAAAAACTGTGATTAAAAACCAACCAGGGTTATTCCACCAAATATTGATTTCTGAACTCTTAAAACTTTATGAATATGAACTTGTTTTCTTTGCATTATTTAAGGCTCTGTTATCTTTATGTTGTTTGTAGTTTATAGAATAAAACAACAATGTTTATTTTACTCAAACATAAACCTATAAATACCAAAATCAGTAATAATTTTAAATACAAACACATATTTCAACATAACTAAGGTATACTTTTTTCACAAGGGTAAACTGAATGGTGATATTTGAGTTGAGGGGAAAACTACAGTATATAAACTTGGATTTCTTCTGCTGAAGCCCGTGTCCTGAATGGAATTATGGGAAACGTGGTCCTCAGCGATGTAAATCACGCAGTGCTGAAGCCGGACAGGCCATCTATTGTAGCTAATAGGTAAGAATCATTGCAGCTCGGGGGTACTTATGCGGCGACGACAGGAATGTGAATAAGTACGAGGGCCGAGACGAGAGCTGAGTCAAGCACATTGTGTCGGAGCGCGTTTAGGCCCGAACCTTTCCGGCGCCTCGGACAAATGTGGGAATTAATCAATAGAACAGACGGCCGGGGGAGAGAGGGAGACACCAGTTCATCCATCATCTCCCTGCTGCTGCCGGAGCCGGCGTTCCACATGGAGGACCCTCCCGGCACACAAACGGTGCAGGCCACGGATCGCCAGGCTCCGAGGACACCGGTCTCAATTCTGGACCATTTCACTTCAGCTAGAAATGACTGATGCTGACGCTTTCTGCCACACTGCCAGACCTGATACAGAACTTTTTAGCACTGTGTGGAAACGATGCTCTGACATGCCTTCAGTTACTGTATTTCACACTGTAAGCACATCGGATTATAAGGCGCACTTTTAATAAACATGTATTTTCTTGTCTATTTTCTTACATACGGCACTCTAGATTCTAAAGCAGGGGTGTCCAAACTGCGAGGTATTTTAGAAATAGAATGAAAGTTGGCCCACTGTTAAGCAGGTTTTTATAATGTGAGATTCAAAGTGCGCATTTCTAGCGAAGAAAAACAGGGCAAAAGAGTCTAAAAGCAGAGAGGGTGCGCAATTCTAGCGCAGAAAAACGGGCCAAAGAGTCTAAAAGAGGAGAGAGTGCGCAATTCTAGCGCAGAAAATTGGGCCAAAGAGTCTAAAAGCGGAGAAATGACTGATTCTGACGCTTTCTGCCATACTGCCAGACCTGATACAGAACTTTTTAGTGGCCAAAGAGTCTAAAAGCGGAGAGAGTGCGCATTTATAGCGCAGAAAAAATGGGCCAAAGAGTCTAAAAGCGGAGAGAGTGCGCATTTCTAGCGCAGAAAAACGGGCCAAAGAGTCTAAAAGCGAGGAGGGTGCGCATTTCTATAGCAGAAAAAAAACGGGTAAAAGAGTCTAAAAGCAGAGAGAGTGCGCATTTCTAGCGCAGAAAAACGCGCCAAAGAGTCTAAAAGTTGTCATAATAAAGGAGTTTAATATTAAGAGACATCATGAAATTAAACATCAATTTGAAAAATCTTAGTTTACACAACACTGTCAACATTGTGTAAATAAAATAATCAGGTAAAAAATATTATTTAAAGTGGTATATTTCATTATTTGTTTTATTAGAGAGTCTGTGGCCCGTGACTTCAAATATATTTCTCCTTCTGGCCCCCAACAAAAAAAGTTTGGACACCCCTGTTATAAAGCGTATTATTTGACACTAGTAAGGAACAGGGGTGTCCCCTTGTTTCCCTTCTAATTTAGAAAAGCTAAGCTAAGCTGAGTAAACAAAACCGTAATTCTTAAAACATTTTCCTTTAAAGTCAAACGAGTGCTGAAGGTTAATCTACACAGATTTCTCTCCTAAAAACTGTTTATTTTGGTGGGTAAAGCATTTCCGTTTATTTACAGTAAGCTTAGATTTACAGATGTACATTACTGCCGCGAGACACTGAGGAACCCTGAGTGATCTGGTAAGCGAGGGCGATATTAGATAGCAGGCCAACAATACTCACCTCTCAACGGCAAAAGAGCTAGCACTCATGCTAATGCTGCTCCAGCAGTGTTAGCCAGGGTTAGCAGCAGGCTAGAAGTGGGCGGAGCTTCTTCTGGCCATGGTGAACATAATAAGGCTTGTGTTGTGTACAGTAGTAAAGTTGTAAGTGGTATTAGTGAATATAGTAACTCTGTATTGTACTGCATTTGCCATATTGTTCCATCTTTTTTCCCATTTGGGGTTATAGAAAGTGTTTAATTTAACATCTCCTTTAATGTAATTTACAAACTGAACTATCTGAAGGTTTATTCTGAAAATCAGTTGTTTCCTCCTCTCTGACTCCAGGCACCGAGCCCCAGGTAATACACTTTAATGGCCGATCGCTCGGACTCCCACGAGTGCCATTGTGAGTGTATTTAAAACAGATTACTTCAGGGGCCTGAGCAGCCGATCAATACAGACGCTGATTACAGTAAAGCCTCTGGGTACCTGAACAGCATAATATTTACCCTCTTTGTCTTCTTAAGAGAGAGATTAGAAATCTATAGTGTGTTTAGCCCATCAATACCCAGGTTTTATTCAGGATAATACAACAGTGAAGAGGGGAATGTTAAACAAGGTTTTTTTTATTATTTATGCACAGAATACATAAAATATTAAGGACAGAATTATATATATATATATATATATTAATATTCTCAAGAATCCTCAAGTGCGGTTGCAAAGACCATCAAAAACATTATAATGATGGAACTGGCTCTCATCAGGACCACCCAGGAAAGAAAAATCATAAATTATCTCTTTAATATGGGGTTTTGTCCCACACCGTTGGTGGCAACACCTTGGTTGCTTAGTATTATATGGGGATTAATCCCACACTACTTGTGTGCCAACACCCCAGTTGCTGAGTATTATATGGGGGATTAGTCCCATATTACTTGTGTGCCAACACCCCGGTGGCTGAGTATAATATGGGGCTTAGTCCCACATCATTTATGTGCCAACACCCCGGTTGCTGAGTATAATATGGGGATTAGTCCCCACCCCGCTTGTGTGCCAACACCCCGGTTGCTGAGTATAATATGGGGGATTAGTCCCACACTACTTGTGCCAACACCCCAGTTGGGTTGCTGAGTATAATATGGGGTTTAGTCCCACATTGCTTGTGCTAACACCCCGGTTGCTGAGTATAATATGGGTCTTAGTCCCACACCATTTATGTGCCAACACCCCAGTTGCTGAGTATAATATGGGGCTTTTTTGTCCCACACCACTTGTGCCAATACCCCGGTTGCTGAGTATAATATGGGGTTTAGTCCCACATATCTTGTGCCAACACCCCAGTTGGGTTGCTGAGTATAGTATGGGGCTTAGTCCCACATCATTTGTGTGCCAACCCCCAAGTAGCTGAGTACAATATTGGAGATTAGTCCCACATAACTTGTGCCAACACCCCAGTTGGGTTGCTAAGTATAGTATGGGGATTAGTCCAACAAAACTTGTGTGCCAACACCTCAGTTGCTGAGTATTATATGGGGGATCAGTCCCATACTACTTGTGTGCCAACACCCCGGTGGCTGAGTATAATATGGGGCTTAGTCCCACACAACTTGTGTGCCAACACCCCAGTTGCTGAGTATAATATGGGGATTAGTCCCACACAACTAGTGCGACAAACCTAGTTGGGTTGTTGAGTATAATATGGGGCTTAGTCCCACACCACTTGTGTTCCAACACCCCGGTTGCTGAGTGTAATATGGGGCTTAGTCTCACACCACTTGTGCCAACACCCCGGTTGCTGAGTATAATATCGGGCTTAGTCCCCACAACTGTGCTCTCTCGGGGCTCTGGTAGTTAATGGCAAGCTGCATGAGCTTTAGACCACTGGACCACTCAGCGCTCTGCAGTCTGGGTTTTTAATGATTTAAGTCCTTAAGTCTTCGTTCACAGATGGCCAAACAAAGGTAAAAGTAACCCAATCAAAAGTTGCATGCCAAAGATTAGCATTTAACAGATGTTTAGCATGCTAGTCGTGAAAGCTGGCATAAAAAAGCCAGCGAGGGAGATATTACCCTGATGTCCTGTAGTCCAGCCCTGTTAGACTTCTGCTGTTATGCATGAATTAATAGAGGCTAAAGTTTCGGCTGGGTGTTAAGAGGTGGTTCCTCTGTGCCTTATTACAACGCTCGCTCACCTCTGGCTCGAGAGGAACAAGGATTAGCTTCACAGGATGGTCAGGGGCTAATTAGAGAGAGAAAAGAAGGAGCGTAAAGATGTTGGAGGAGTGGTTTGGGACTCGGAGCACGGCACACTGCACAGAATGAAAGTGGAGGGTAAATTTTTTAGATGCTGCAACAGCAAAGCGAAAAACGCTTAAGGAAACCATGACCAGGCAATTCTTCCAACAAGCAGAGCTCAGTAAAGCTAAAGGTTACACTCGATAAACCATTTCCCCTGATTTTAGTCCTGATTCTGATTCTGGAGGAGTCTGTGCTGGTTGACTCTAGTCTGAAGGTGATTGGACGTTGGAAAGAGAACTGAGAAGTGTGTGATTTTTGGACTCCTAATCATGTTCTGACCAGTCAGACTGTGTCAAATACGTTAGAGTTTTTCCATCTGACTGATCCCATTATAGACTGTGTATAGCTGGACAGAGCATCGTTTCTCAAAAGTGAAGCCACCACAGGTCGGGCGCCCCCTGCTGTTCGGTTTCAGAAAGCTGTGTAACCCCACCCATTCCCATAGGTTTTAATGGCAAAACCAGAGACTGTAAAAAAAAGATGGAGGCCGCATCGCTGTTCCCATTCATTCAATGAAAATGAAGCCAAAATCTTCCTCCATGTTGGCGATCCTGAAACCTGAATCTGCGCAGTAGAGACCAGAGGAGGGAGAAAGACTGAGGAGAGACAGCCTTCTCATTTGAATAACCCCGCCCCTGAGGGCTGCCTCGCGGTCACAGGCTGCAGGGCGGGGCGGAGCGGAGCTGACGACTGTTATTGGTCCCGCCCATAACCAGCCCTTTTACAATAACCACACCTTTTTTGAATAGATCTGAATAACGTTTTTAAAAGGAATTCTGTGGGGATATAAAATTAACAATATAAGCAGAGGTTACACTAGCTGTTGCATTTAAATAAAGGAGGTAGAATTACAGTATATTAAAAAAAACGTGATTGAAAGTTGTCTGTTTTGCCATTGAAACCTATGGGAATGGGTGGAGTTACACAGCTTCCTGAAACCGAACAGCAGGGGGCGCCCGACCTGTGGTGGCTTCACTTTTGAGAGACGATGCTCTGTCCAGCTATACACAGTCTATGGGCAAAACAGACTACTTTTGAAGCAGGTTTTTTCTGATATACAGTAATTCTACCTCCATTATTCCCACAGAATTCGTTTTTTAAAACGTGATTCAGCTCTATTCTAAAAGGTGTGGTTATTGTAAAAGGGCTGGGTTACACCCAGCCGGGGTGGGACCAATGACTGTATGGGTGGGACTATAGACTGTGTGAGGTCTGTGGAGGCAGTCCTCAGGGGCGGGGTTATTTAAATGAGTAGGCTGTCTCTCGACAGTCTTTCTCCCTCCTCTGGTCTCTACTGCGCAGACTCTGGTTTCAGGATCGGCAACATGGCGGGAGGCTTTGGCTTCATTTTTATTGAATGAATGGGAACGGCGACGCAGCGGCCATCTTTTTTACAGTCTCTGGATCCCATCAACAGCCAATTAAAACTGAGCATGAAACACAAGAAGTATTTTTTTTACTTTCATGCACGATATTGGAAAAAATGTACATTGCAAATGTTCTCTTTTGACGATATATATCACGATATTAAACAATGCAGTGCTAATGACGTCACCAGCCCTGCCCCCACCCACGCGCTGTTTCACGTCCGGACCAATCAAGAGCTGAGTCAGCAGCGCCGAGTGCAACTCAAAACCCAAGGAAATCAGTAATCCTCCCTTTAATCAAGCATTTAAATGGCTTTTTAAAAGGTAAATAAGAGCGTTCGTTTTTCTGGGATTAAAATTGTGAATTCAGCTGTAACTGGAAATATCTGCGCTGCAAAACTGTGCTTGACTGAGGTGCTGTCACGCCTGGCCCTGTTTCCTGTCTGTCCTCGTGCCTGTGTTGTCCCACGTGACCCGTGCCCCTGTGTTCTGCCTGTGATTTTCCATTACCTCATGTCTCATTTGTAGCTCCACCCCTTCCCCAGGTGTTTCCACTCCCAGTGTGTTTCTTGTTTAGTTATATAGACTTCCTCTGTTACTTGTCCTCGGTCGGTCTTTGCACTGTCCCCCGTTGTCTGTCTCTCTGCGTTTCTCTGTCTCTCTCTGTGTTTCTTAGCCTCTCAGTGTTTCATTAGTCATTGCCCTAGGTCCTTGTTTAGTGTTTATCTCTGTTTGTTTCTAGTTTCCATAGTTTACTCCATTTCCCTGTTTAGTGTATTCATCCTCTGTCTAGTTTAGTTTCTTGTTTTATGTTCTTGTATATATATCCCTAGTTTATTCCCTTGCCCTGTTTAAGTTCATCCTGTCTAGTTTTATAGCCTCCTTGTTTATTTATCATTAGTCTCTCTCTCTTGTTTATTCCTAGTTTATTTTTCCAGCGTTTGTTTCTTGTTTATCACTAGTACCTCTTGTTTGTTTAGTTTTATGTCCTCTAGCCTCCCTCGTTTGTTTAGTTATTTTGTTGTTACGTGTTTACTTGTCTCTTTGTTTATTAAAATTCTCACCTTACCTTTGATTACGTCCGCCTCCTCGTCTCTCTGCCTGGGTCAACCCTGACAGGTGCACAGCTTTCCACATGTGTTCAAGTTTGCAAGTATGTGCCCAACCATGTGGATGGAGGTGTTTATTTTTTATTATATATATATATATATATATATATATATATATATATATATATACTTCACTAAGAGCTCTTCAGTTTCTATTATTGATTTTGCTAATTATAGGTTTATGTTTGAGAAATGATGAGTAATGAACATTGTTGGTTTATTCTAGAAACTACAGACTTTTCTCCCAAATTCCAAATAAAAATATTCATAGCATTTAGAGCATTTATTTGCAGAAAATGAGAAATGGCTAAAATGACAATAAAGATTCAGAGCTTTCAGATCTCAAATAATGCAAAGAAAACAACAAGTTCATATTCATAAAGTTTTAAGAGTTCAGAAATCAATATTTGGTGGAATAACCCTGGTTTTTAATCACAGTTTTTTTAATGCATCTTGGCATCATGTTCTCCTCCACCAGTCTTACACACTGTTTTTGGATAACTTTAAACCTGCACTCCTGGTGCAAAAATTCAAGAGCAGTTTAGTTTGGTTTGATGGCTTGTGATCATCCATCTTCCTCTTGATAATATTCCAGAGGTTTTCAATTTGATAAAATCAAAGAAACTCATTATTTTTAAGTGGTCTATTTTTTTCCAGAGCTGAAGACTTTCAAACTATAGTTTTCTCATATGAGACACAGGCAAAGATGAAGAAGTTCAGTTCTCTGACTGGGCTGGTGAAAGGTGTCGGTCTCAGGAGAACACTGACTCACTCCCTCCAAACCTCTCCTCAAACAATCCTCCAAAATGTCACCATCCATTTAATTAAGTCTTACCTTTCACACAATTTACATGTGCAAATGTCAACAATCCCACTGTTTCCAGCAGCAGATTCACAGTTTAAATAGAGATTTTATATAAAAAATATATAATTATATCAATTCATAAACTCAGAAACACTCCCAAATTCAATTACACACAACTGAACAGATAATATCTGCATAAACTCACAATAACAAACCTTCCATACACTGGCCACTTTATTTGAAACACCCCCCCCCCCCCCTCCCCCCCCTGACCTTACAGTCACTGGCCATTTTATTAAAAAACACCTCCCCTGACCTTCCAGACACTGGCCACTTTAATAGAAACACCTATCCTAATCTTCCAGTCACTGGACACTTTATTAGAAACACCTCCCATGACCTTTCAGACACTGGCCACTTTATTAGAAACACCTCCGCTGACCTTCCAGTTACTGGCCACTTTATTAGAAACACCTACCCTGACCTTCGAGTCACTGGCCACTTTATTAGAAACACAGAAACACACACCATGACCCTCAAGTCACTGGCCACTTTATTAGAAACACCTCTTAAATCACAAGACTAAAAACTAAGGTTTTTACTAAAGTTCTTGAAATGTTTTAGATTGACTGACCTTCATTTTTTCTTAAAGTATTTATTTTCTTTTGAACAAATTTATTGTGTTTCTTTTGAACAAATTTAATGGTTATAAAAACTCCACCAGTTAAAATAGTTCTATTGCTGCTTTGTTTGTAGCTGTAGTGCTGTTTGTCTTGTAAGCGCTGCATCGTTGCTAGGTTACCTATATGTGGCAGAGTAATACTGTACATGGAGAGCTTCAGTTACCGTGCGTTACCGGCTGATAACGGTACACATAGAATGCCTCTCAGCCAATCACATTGCAGGGGTCGGCTTTAACTGTGGTACTCAGATACTCAACATTACTCAAATATTCACTATTCACTGCATAGCTGTAACTCTACCTCTTCACTACTTTACTTTAACTGATGCTCTCAAACACTTAATTAAGAGACGAGAAATTCAAGTAATTAACTCTTGATGAGTTCAGCACAGCTGTTAACTGAAAGCCTGAATTCCAGGTGACTCTACCTCATAAATTAATTCAGTATTAATTCAGTATTAATTGAGTGAGTTAGGTTTACACAGAGAGAAACAATCAGACTTCAGGAAACAGTCAAATGCTATGGCTAGGTTAGCTTAGCTAAACTGTACAGAACCTTTCAGCTGGAAAACAGATGGTTTGTGAAAAGGTAGGAAACTGAATAAACTCAAAATTAGAGTGATAAGTATGTAAATATCTTTATTTTGTTAAATTTATAGGTGTAAACAGTGAAAATGAACTTAAAGCTCTATTGTACAGGGAGTACATTGTTAATCCAACTGCTGCTCCTTAATAAAATCCTAAAGTTAGAAATAACAACTTGAAATATGACTTAAAATATGATTTTTCTTTGTTTGGTATAATTTTTTTTTTTTTTTTTTACGTATTCTTTGCCATTTTCTGCCAAATAATTCTGTTTGCTTATCCAAGTTTATCCAACCCAACAGAAATTGCTAGGAAAAAAAAGGATTTGTTAAAAATGTACATTCCAACTTTTAAATAAAAATAATGAATATTTGATTGAATATTTCATGTAACATGAATATGTAAGGTTGTGATATTTGCTGTATCATTAATACTACAATATAAGAACATTCAGAAATGATGTTAATGGATGGAAAGTCCATTCTTCTGCACAGTCCATATTTGACCATATTAAATTATTCTGCATTATAAATCCGTCTCAGAAAACACAGACTAACCATCGCACTTCAATCCAGCCGCCCTGAAAGTGAACTCACAGATCTGAATTCTGCTCTGCATCGCTCCTCACGCTCTTCTCCACACTCCAGCTCTGTTAAATCATTCATGGAGGAACAGAGGAGGAGCGTCAGGGTTTCACTCTGATCTGAAGCCGCGAGAAGCTCCACTGTTCTCAGCCTGGAGCAGCAGGACGTTACCCTGTGTAATTACAAGAGTCCTGACCCTGCGCTGCTCTTAAAACTGCTGTATAACAGGTGGAGGACCTGCATTTACATACACGTATCAGATAATAGCTGATTATAATTTATCCAGTTCATGAAGAAGCATGAAGAAGATCTGTTTTTTTTTACATTTGGAATAGTTGAGTCATAACAATAACACATAAGAGGGAGTGCTGTAACGTGTAATATTGGCATCACAGTTCCACTATCTCTGTTTATTAAAAGATTTTAAAGAGTTAAAGAGGAGGAGAAAATAGGATCTGTTTGGTTATAAAAAACTCCGCCAGTTAAAATAGTTCCATTGCTGATCTGTTTGTAGCTGTTGTGCTGTTTGGCTTGTAAGCGCTGCATTGTTGCTAGGTTAACTGTATGTAGTGGAGTAATACACGGAGAGATTCGGTTACGGTGCATTACCGGCTGATAACGGCACTCACAGAACGCCTCTCAGCCAATCACTTAACAGGGTCGGACATAACTTTGGTATAATTATCATTCACTTTGTTAAAAAAATCTAGCAAAACATCATTAATATCGACCAGAAACAAAATTAATGACAAAAAAGCAACACATTTGTTTTTTTTGTAAACTTCTGACAAACATTTTTTTTTCCAACAAACAAGAACTAAACGTTTTATACAAACAAGCAAATGGATGTACACTGAAAGAGTAGGCACCATATTTTTTTATGTTTCAGATATAGACAATCATCATGGCATATCTCCCACAGGACACAGCCCACAGGATGTTTCTCAGAAGACACTGCCCAAAGGATGCTGCCCACAGGACACTGTCCAAAGGACACTGGCCACAGCATGTTTCCCACAGGACCTTTCCAAAGGAGCCAGTCTACAGGACACTGACCACAAGACACTGCCCAAAGGACCATGCCTACAGGACACTGTCAAGAGGATGTCTCCCACAACACATTTCCTACAGGACCTTTCCCACAGGATGCTGTCCAAAGGACCGTTCCTACAGGACACAGGACCCTGACCCCAGGACACGGTCCACAGGGTGTTTCCCACAAGACAATACCTACAGAACTTTGCCCACAGGACCCTGCACACGTTTCCCATAGGGTCCTTTTCCACAGTATGTTTCCCAGAGCATTTTTACCCAAAGGAGGCTGCCCACAGGGCACTGGCCAAAGGATGAGGCCTACAGGACCCTGCCCACAGGACATCTTCCATAGCAAACAAAACACTGCTAGTTCTTCTTTCAGTACTTCAGTACTATATTTTACAATAAACTACTCCCAATACTTAAGTACAAAACATGTTGAATACTTTATTCCTTCTACTTGAGTATGGAGCCTAAAAACACTTCAACTTCTACTCAACTTACTTTTTTTAATATAGGCCCTTAGACGCCATCATCAGGCCAATCAGAGTCAGTGCAGTTCTGAGAATAAATTTATTAAAAAAGCACTGTGCATTCTATTAAAAAATAATTTGGACAGTTCTGGTTCTCTGCAGTCATGACTGATACTGATAATGCTCTACATTTATCGACGTGAGAATTGTTTATTGGCATTTTGATTAATAATATATTAAACGTTATTAAATATAATGTATTTAGCCATATTGAAACATATTTTCATGCTGATGCATTTCATGCATTCATGCATTGTTACCGAGCGCAGCTCTACTCTAGCCCTCTGAGCTCTATGAGTTCAGTTCCTGAATGACTGATTCTCTCCCCTGATTGGCTGAGAGGAGAGGATGCTGTCAGTCTCGCTTTGTAAAATGGTATGAGAGTAAATGAGAAAGAGGAGGAGGAACGTTTCCCTATTTCATTCCCACTTACCCGCTGGCGGAGTGTGTGTTTCAGCGGTGTCGGACCCCCGCAGTTAATCTGCTTTGAATATATCATCCCCTATTACACTAATCTCATTCCCACACTCAGGTTATTACTGCTGCTGTGAAGAAAGCCTCGCAGAACCATCAGCAGAACCGAAACCCAGCTCAGCGGAGAATGAGAAACCTCTTAGTCATGAAGAACACACTACACACACACACTACACACACACACTACACACACAAACACACACACTACACACACACTTACTGTACTGCTGGTGTGCATGCTTCACTGATATCCGAATCTGAATATAATTCACTCTGTTACTCATTAAATAACATAAAACTAAACATTATACACAGTTCAGCTCCAGTTTACAGGACACTGCCTACAGGACACTTTCTACAGGATGATGTCTACAGAAAGCTGCCTACAGGAGGCTGTCGACAGGATGCTGCCCATAGGAGACTGTCTACAGGACACTGCCAAAAGGACGCTGTCCAAAGGATGTTGTCTGCAGGATGCTGTCCACAGGACACTGCCCATAGAGCACTGCCCAAAGGACCGCAGTCCACAGGATCGCTGCCTACAGGACATCTCCCACAGGACACTCCCACAGGTAAATTACTTTGTTAGTCATTAAAAAAAACACCCAAAACTGAATATCATACACAGATCAGCTCCAGGTTACAGGACTGCCTACAGGATGATGCTCACTGGATGCTGTCTATAGGATGCTGTCTACAGGACACTGCCGACAGTTGGCTGACTACTGGATGCTTTCTACAGGAAGCTGTCTAGATGCTGCCTGGATGCAGCTCACAGGATGCTGTCTACAGGTGCTGTCCACAGGATGCTGTCTACAGGGCACTGCCTACAGGAAACTGCCTTTCTAGAGGATGCTGGTCACAGGATGCTGTCTACAGGATGCTGTCTACAGGATGCTGCCCACAGGATGCTGCTCACAGGGTGCTGCTCACAGGATGCTGCTCACAGGATGCTTTCTACAGGTGCTGTCTACAGGATGCTGTCTACAGGATGCTGTAGACAGGGTGCTGCCCATAGGATGCTGCCCACAGGATGCTGTCTACAGGACACTGCCAAAAGGACACTGTACAAAGTATGTTGTCTGCAGGATGCTGTCCACAGGACACTGCCCATAGAGCACTGCCCAAAGGACCGCAGTCCACAGGATCGCTGCCTACAGGACATCTCCCACAGGTAAACTACTTTGTTAGTCATCAAAAAAAAAACCACCCAAAACTGAATATCACACACAGATCAGCTCCAGGTTACAGAACTGCCTACAGGATGATGCTCACTAGATGCTGCCCACTGGATGCTGCCCACAGGATGCTGCTCACTGGATACTGTCTATAGGATGCTGTCTACAGGACACTTCTGACAGTTGGCTGACTACTGACTACTTTTTTTTTGCAACCATCAACAAAATTTTTTTCTCTATTTTTCTAGTATGATTGCCGACCATAGCACAATTTCTTTGAAAAGCAAAAGCCACCAATGGGGTTCTAAAGTACTTCATTTTAACCTTCCAACAAAACTCTTTCCAATGGTGGCTCTCCACCTCCTTGTGACACTGAGACATAGTAGTCTCATCTAAAAAATTAGAATATCATTGAAAAGTTACTTTATTTCAGTAATTGAGTTCAAAATGTGAAACTACTATATTATATAGATGTATTAAACACAAAGTGATCTATTCTAAGTGTTTATTGTGTGATTATGACTTAAAGCCAATGAAAACCCAAAAGACCAGTGTTTCAGAAAATTAGAATATTATGTACCGTAAATATATTTAGCTTTATTTTCTACCTTCCTCCTCGATTCCTGAATGTAATTCTCAGGCATGTTCTGAAGCGCGGATCACAGATCGTGACGCAGCACCAGCTTTAGAAATCCACCCAGCACACCGAAACAAATCTCAGCCCCCGTGGCTCGGGCCTTTCGGAACGTGCCAGACGGTGAGGGCGGGCGCGGCCGGGCTCGGCGGGACGCCGCTCTGACAGCGGGACGCTGAAGAAGAACGCTGGAGTAAACGGGGCTAGCGTGGCGGGGCCGTCTCACGGTCCATTTGAGGGGCCGGCGTCCCGAGGGCCCGTACCAGCCGAGAGAAAATACAGAAATCAGGCCTGAGCGGCGAAGCAGCGGCGATCAGAGAGATACAACCAGCTGCTGAAGAAGATCTGCAGAGGAGCTATCGATCAGCGGAGATCCTGAGAAACTCACCGCTGAGCCGGAGGAGTACAGGACTCAGATACGCAATTGCTCAGAATTCACGACTGTGGCTGTTTACACTCAGCCATTAAAAATGATGAGTTTCTTTGATTTTACCAAATTGAAAACCTCTGGAATTTAATCAAGAGGAAGACGGATGATCAGAATGGTCATCAATCCAAGCTGAACTGCTTAAATTTTTGCACCAGGAGTAAAGCAGCATAAAGTTATCCAAAAGCAGTGTGTAAGACCGGTGGAGAAGAAAACATAATGCCAAGATGCATGAAAAAACTGTGATTAAAAGGGTTCTTCCACCAAATATTGATTTCTGGTTTGTGGAAAGCCTACCGATTCAGGGTAAAGTTATGGTAGTAAGAGTTTATTATACTCTGTTTTTTAATTTAGATATTTTATTATTATTATTATTATTATTATTATTATTATTAGGGGGCCTTGACGCTTTCAAGTTGTACACAGGTGGGCCGTAAGGTAGAAAAGGTTGAGAACTCCTGCTCTAAATGACAATATTTTTATTTGGAATTTGGGAGAAATGTTGTCTGTGGTTTATAGAATAAAACAATATAACAATGTTCATTTTACTCAAATCAAAGTGGCCATTTAAGTGAAAGTTTATGAGTGTTGAACTAATGCCCGTACCTTTGCGATCTGAACACACCAGTTGAGCAGCAGCTGGGAGCCGATGTTGTCCTTGTGTTCGTGGACGTAGTCCAGCAGGCAGCCGTGGGGCATCAGCTGGGTCACCAGCTGGATGGTGGGGCTCAGACACACCCCCAGCAGACGCACCAGGTGAGGGTGCTCCATGCTGGCCATGATCAGCGCCTCCTGGTGGACAGGGGAAGAAAATGTTATGAGATTATGACCACTTCCTTAACATGCTTTTGTTGACATCTAACATCAGACCAACGTAATCCCACCATCAAACATTGGCTGGCACCAAACGTCAGACCAAGATAAGCTCACTGTAAACCATTTGTGGACACGCAATGTCAGGCCAATGAAAAGCCTTCATCAAACACCAGTTGACACCTAACTACAGGCCAACGTAAGCTCACTGTGAAACATTGGTTGAAAACCAACATCAGGCAAAGATAAGGTCACTGTGAAACACTGGTTAACTCTAACCTTTGTCCAATGTAATTTTCGAACACCCATTTTCGAACACTGGTTGACAACCAACATCAGGTCAATGTACGCCCACCATCAAACATTGGTTGACTCAACATCAGGCCAGTGCAAGCTCACTGTGAAACATCAAAGACCATTCAACACCCAAAATTAGGCCAACATAATCTCAAAGTAAAACATTGATTGACACCAAATATTAGGCAAATGTAATTCCATTTCTAAATATTATTGTACACTCAACATTAGGTCAACATAAGACCACCTTAAAACATTGGTTGACACCCAATGTCAGGCCAAAATAAACACACCATGAAAGACCAGGTGACACCCAAAATTAGGCAACGTATTAGCAATGTATAACACCGGTTGACACCCAATATTAGGCCAATGTAATCCCACTTTCAAACACTGGTTGACACCCAACATTTGGTCAACATAAGCTTCCCATCTACTATAAGCTGACACCCAACATCAGGCCAACATAAGCTCACTGTGAAAAATTGGTTGACAACCAATGTCAGGCCAACATTAGCCCACCATCAAATATTTGTTGATACCCAACTTCAGGCCAATGTAAACCCACTGTGAAACACTGATTGACTCCAATCCCAATTTTAAACATTACATGACAACCAACATCATGTCAACATAAGCCAGCAGTTAATAATTGGCTGACACCCAACATCAGGTCAGGTCATTGTAAACCCACCATCAAACACTGGTTGAGACTCAACATCAGGCCAACTTAATCCCACTGTCAAACATTTGCTGAAGCCCAACTTTAGGCCAAGATAAGCTCACTGTGAAACAATGGTTGACACCCAACTTTAGGCCATACCTGTCAAGTCTCCCGTTTTGGCCGGGAAACTACCATATTTTACTCCTGTTTCCCGCCGTCCTCCCGTATTAGTATTTTCCCGTAAATTTCCCGTATTATACTAAATAAAAAAATATATAGGCCATAGGCGACAAAGCACTGACCGCTGTGTGTCTCTTAACCAATCGTGGTGCCGGTTCAAGGAGAAAGTCCCGCCTTTCAGGAGAAACAGCCAATCAGCTTACTGGTTTTGCGGAGAGCTGTTTAGTGTGGGGGAAGCCCCGCCCCTCCCCTCGCTGTGAATTCAGGCAGCTAGTCGGAGCAGCTGTCGTTAAAACTAATCTGGATATACAGAGATTTTTCTAAAAGAAAGGTAATTAGTAATTACCCATGTAAACTGTGATGAGATTGTTTCTGATAGCTGGTTAAAAAGACTCTTCTCTGAATCAAAACATAAATTCAACCCATTGTGTGTTTAATAAAATCCAGCTTGTAACTCAGTTAGCTTAACTTTAGAATTAGCTAGATAGATATTCAGGGTTTGAGAAAAAAAAAAAAAAAAATATATATATATATATATATATATATATATATATATATATATATATATATATATATATATATATATATATATATATAATGCCCTGCCCTTATGTGCCTGATCAGCCAATAACTATCATTTCCAAACTCTATTAGTTCAGGGCTAGTTTTAGGGTTTGTTAGAATTTGTTTAAATCTCAAGTATTGTGGTGTAATGTATTAATTAGAAGGGGTAGAAGAGATGGTTGAGCTGGAGAGAGAGAAAATGTGAAGAGGGCTGAAATTAACTGAACTGATCAGGAGTGGACTGAACAATAGAAAGAAGTATTAATGAAAGATTAGTAATTGTGTAGGCCCCTTAGGACTATTATTTACTTATGGAATATATCTGATCCATGTCCTTCTTGTAAATTTGTGCACCCTTCAATTTCATATATATATATATATATATATATATATATATATATATAAAGCACAAGCCCTCGGTTGGGCTGTTGGGGCGGTGGAAAAAATCCCTTATTTTTAAGTCCAAAACTTGACAGGTATGCTTTAGGCCAATGTACTCCCACCATCAAACACTGGTTGACACTTAAAATCAAGCCAAGATAAGCTCACTGTGATACACTGGTTGACACCCAACGTAAACATCATCAAACATTGGTTGAAACACTGGTTGACATCTTATGTCAGGCCAAGGTAAGCCCATTTTAAACACTTAAAGTCAGGCTATAGGCTCCTTGCACTCACGGCTCTGACGCATTTCCGTTTTCAAATAATACGGCTCGGACGTTTCCGGTTGTATTGTTTACATTCGCCTGTATAGGCAAAACATACATTTTTTACTAGCGAGAGGTCAAAATGAGTATCCAGCGTGAAGTTTTCAAGCCGTTTTCAGCACTGTTGTGTTCCTTTTTGCACGGCGTCTGCTAAGTTTTAAGGAAGCTTTAAGCTAATAAATCTAATAAACAGTGGCTAATGAACATTAGTCGGGACCACTTTACCATTTCGTCATATTAAAGGTCTGTAGCAAACATTTCATACCAGACTACCTGGTTAAACCAGAAACGTCAGAAGCTTGGAGACGACTGGCAAAGCATGCAGTGCCACTGCTTTTTAAATGGAATAATTAACGTTACAGCACCCAAGCTCCATGTATTTGGGAGAGGAGATCAGCGTACTTGCCTGAATGATCCACCAGCTAGCATTTTTATTATTATTATTATTATTATTATTATTATTATTATTATTATTATTATTATTATTATTATTATTATTATTATTATTATAGCGAGATATTATTATTATTGTTGTTATTTTTATTATAATAGCTAATTATTATTATTATTAATATTATTAAAATATTATAGCTAGCATTTGTATTCTTATTTTTTACTAATATAGCTAGCGTTTTTATTATTAGTATAGCTTGATATTATTATTATTATTATTATAGCTAGCATTATTATTATTATTATTATTATTATTATTATTATGGCTATATATTATTATAAATTGTACTATTTTTATTATTATTATTATTATTATTATTATTATTATTATTATTATTATTATTATTATTGCTAGCATTTTTATTATTATAGCCAGCATTTGTCTAATTATTTTTATAATGATTATTATAGTTTGCGTTATTATTATTACTAGCATTTTATTAGACTTCCATTTGATAACAGGAGAAACTATCAATAATGCACCTAGCAAGCTAGTTAGCTATACTAGCTAATGCTGAGCTATGTGGGCTAACGTAAAATATAAGAAAAAAAACTTTGTAGTGTGTAGGTATGATATAGTTTATAGGCATATAGTTTAAAGCCTTTCTCTAGTTTTCTAGTGGTAGGCTTTACTGGTCTCCTCGACGTTGAGGTTCATTTTTAGAAGCTCTTGTAAACACCAGCTGATAATACTGCCATAAGGAGTGTATTGGAAAAGCCAAACAGGAAACGCTGGAGCAGCACTGATGAGAATGCGGAAGTAGTTGTGCAAAGAGCGCATTGTAAGCTCACTGTGAAACATTTGTTGACATCCAACTTCTGGCCATTGTAACTCCACTTTCAACATTAGTTGACACCCAACATTAGGCCAATGTAATCCCACTTCTAAACATTATACAACATCCAACATTAGATCAGCATAAGCCCACCATTAAATACTGGTTGACACCCAATATCAAGCTAAAGAAGGTCTGCTGGCCAAAATGTTGGTCCATGAAACCAATGCTGTTGAGCCAACGTTAGCACTATTTAAGTATAAATATAGCACTATTTAAATATAGCACTATTTAAAAGCTGTTGTCCATCAGAATGGACCAGGAACCAGCCAAAGAATGAGTTTATAAACCATAAAGTAGTACTAGTACTAACAACAACAT
Source organism: Astyanax mexicanus (assembly GCF_023375975.1). NCBI lineage: Eukaryota > Metazoa > Chordata > Actinopteri > Characiformes > Acestrorhamphidae > Astyanax > Astyanax mexicanus. The sequence continues at coordinate 11,471,647 of NC_064428.1, read as the reverse complement.
TTTTTATGTGGTTTAGAACACTTTTTAATCATGCTTTTTACTGTTTAGGGATTCTAAAATAAATATAATACTACACACAGGCTTCCAATGCAATGGGAATAAAAATAACTATTAAATATTTTAGTTAATTGGATTTATATAGATTTTATACTAGAATATGCATTACAGACACTGGAGATAATTCAGGCCTGAAAGGGTTTAATCCATCATGGACACATGTTTTAAAAACAGAGCCTTTCAATGAAAGATTAATGTATTTAGTCTACATTGTATTCGTTTTTATTTTAAAAGGATAATCACATGTTAGAATAGGCTGTAAGATGCTTTGTGGTTGGATAAACGGAGCTGTGAGATGTAAAAGGTTGTGAACCTCTGATATAAAGGATGAGAAACGGTGAGAAAACAGAAGCTTACATCACTGTGTTTTCTCTCAGTGCATGTTTTAAAGGCAGACTGATCAGTGACATCGTTCCGGGTGAGAGACATCACAGCACAAATGGTGTTTGGCTGATGGTGCTGGACGTAGGTGGTCGTGTTTGAAACGGTATGAAAGAGCGAGTCATGGCTGAGGATGGAGGTTCTGCTCAGAGTGAGGTCTGGGTGATGGAGTTCTGCCCAGCGAGCAGTAAACAGCTGATCCAAATGCCAGACACAACATTACCGAGCCCAGGAGGGAGAAAAACACTGTGTGTGTGTGTGTGTGTGTGTGTGTGTGTGTGTGTGTGTTATGGCTGCTGTCCACTCAATACCCGTAGCAGAGGTGACCCCCATTAGTGAGACTTACCCTGACAACTATTGTTCACACTGTTCTCCCCAGTGAATAGTGTGGGCAATGTATTACTTATTTTTATATTTATATGTCCTACATAGTAAATGAATAGTGAAGTCATCCAGACTTTAAGGGAACACATAAGAAATTATTTACAGGGGTTGGACAATGAAACTGAAACACCTGGTTTTAGAACACAATAATTTATTATTATTATTAGCACCCGAACATCCCTTTCAGACAGCTTCCTCTTACAGCATCCACAGTTAATCCTGTTGGATGTGGTTGGTCCTTCTTGGTGGTATGCTGACATTACCCTGGATACCGTGGCTCTTGATGCATCACAAAGATTTGCTCTCTTGGTCACAGATGCTCCAGCAAGACGTGCACCAACAATTTGTCCTCTTTTGAACTCTGGTATGTCCCCCATAATGTTGTGTGCATTGCAATATTTGGAGCAGAACTTTGCTCTTACTCTGATAATTGAACCTTCACACTCTTACTGCTCTTACTGGTGCAATGTACAATTAATAAAGATTGAACACCAGGCTGCTCCAATTTAGCCATGAAACCTCCCACACTACAATGACAGGTGTTTCAGTTTCATTGTCCAACCCCTGTAGTAACTAAAAGTGTTAAACTAACCAAAATACTTGCTGTAATCACAATCTGATTATTTAAATTTAAGTGATCTATAGTGCACAGCTTGAAACGTGCAAAAGGCATGTTCTAATTCTCTTATTTAATCATAAATGTGATTAATTTTGGGTGTAACGTGAAATAAACCAATCAGAGTGTGCCAGATGTCATTCCCTTTAAGAGGCAGGTGAGCTCTGACTTTGGCACATTCGTATCTTAACAGTATCGTAGCAGAGGATATTGACCTGAAGGTACGCCAGCAGCTCATTTAAGGGAACAGTTATTTTAAAATGTTATTTTATTCTTTATTCTGTTTATTGTTGAGTCAAAAGTCAGGATTGAACGGCTGACTGTTGACTGTTGTCAGGGTTTTAATCAGTCAGTTGCGCACCTGTGTTTTCACTGCCAAAATAGAAACACAATAGATATTTAGCTGAACACACCTCACTTCCAGACCACCACACCCATCAGTGTAGATTTATTTCTAAACTCTGACGCTTTTTTACATGGCATAGGCGCAAGGTGTGAAAATAGACGGTCGTTAACAGGGTGTAAAACAGCAATGAGCATCCTAATGTGCCTTGCACAAGGTGTACGATAGGGACCTTAATGTTTCTTTCGCATTGATCACTTACAAAAGGACAAAAACAGTGAGAAAGGAGTGCGGGGTCCAAGAAGGAACAGCAACCCGTGCACATGTCCTTGTGATGTCCAGACAGGCAAACTCAATCTGATCACTCTTTCACAAAAACAAGTGTGGAAAAAAATCCACATTTCCTGCAATCCCAAGCCAGTTACATTAACTGTTCCTCTAACTTCTACAAAACAAAATCCAGGACTGGAAACTGGATTAAAAGATCCATATTTGAAACCCAGGGTCAATAGAAATTGATGAATTCTGTTCTTCTAAAGATTTATTTCCAATTTTCTCAGAATTTCCCCAATCAGCTGCTACTCAGTGATGTCCCAACACCAGGAGGATAAAGAAGACTAGCACAGCCTCCTCCGACACATGTGAAGTCAGACTCCGCCTCTTTTTGCGCTGCTGCTGATGCTGTAGCATTACCGATTAGCATCACAGCGCTAACGCTCGGAGGAAAGCGCAGCGACTCGATTCTGATACATCAGCTCACAGACGCAGCCTTGTGCTGATTCACATCACCCTAGGAGTGATGAGGGGAAAGAAGAGCGCCATCTACTGTACTGTACCCACCCAGAGAGAGAAAGATAAACTGTGCTCTCTCAGGGCTCCGGCAGCTGATGGCATGCTGCATGACCAGGGATTGGAACCAGTGATCTGCTCATTATATCTGTTTTACTTTTTTGCTCTCGCTACCCACGCTACACATGTCCCCGGTGCATTCAGATAAGAGTCTCTTAAAGGGGCAGTGTACAAATTACTAAATACTGGCCATTACATACAGTTTTTTTCCCCCAGGCCATTTAAATGGTCATCCCCCTCCCCCATTGTGAGAATGTGAGCAATACCAAACACTTCCTGAGATTTTTATACTCAGGAGATTAAGTTCTAATTCAGAAATTCTTACAACCAAGCTAAGATGTTTACAATAAAGTAAAAAAAGTTACGTTACGGCTTTTTCTCCCCTCAAACATTCAAGTATATACTAGTATTTTAATTTTAGACACCACTAATATACACATAATTGCATTTTAGATTTATTATTATGTTCATTCTTTTATTTATTTTATTTAAATATCCACGATAAAACTTGCAAAGTGTAATTAATCACAGCTAATGACTATGACTATTTTTTTTTATTTTAGACACCACTACAACAAAATATAAAATATATATATATGTAAAGAAATTCATTTAATTTCTTTCTTTAATTTCCGCTGGGCGGTGGTGGTGGTGGGGAGTAGCTAACTAAGTTTAGTAAAGATAAATAAACTAAACTATAAAATAAACTATATCTAAACTATATACAATTAAACTATAATAAAAAAGACTATTTTAAAGTTAAACGAGCGCTGGATGTTAATCTACACCGATTTCTCTCCTGAAAAACTGCTTGTTTGGGTGAGTAAAGTGCTTCTGTTTGTTTACAGTAAGCTTAAATTAACAAATTTATCCAGCGATTTGTCCCATGTAGCTTGTTTTAACACGGTAAACATACAGACTGGAGTTGGATACATACTGTATATATATGTATCCAAACAGTGAAAGAGCTGGTGTGGTTAGCGGATAATGCTAATAGTGCTCCAGCAGTACTAGCCAGGGTTAGCAGCAGGCTACAGGCCAACAATTCTAACCTGAATAGTAAAAGAGCTAGCACTGCGGTTAGCGGCTAATGCTAATGCTGCTCCAGCCCTGGTGCTGGAGAAACTTCACTGAAACTCCTGTATAATTCTGTACCACAGTAGAGTGGCTTTACTGCTTCTTAATACCTGACTGGTAAAATTCATACATAAGGCGCACTGTTGATTTTTGGTCAAATTAAAGGATTTTAAGAGCACCTTATAGTGCGGAAAAATATGGTAGTGACAAATTAGTGACTGAATTTAATTTGCGTCCAAACTTTGCCTGGTATTGTATATCTATAAATGAAACGAGTTGAGCAGATAAAACATGAAATATCTCAAACAAAAGTGAAAGAAAATGCAAGAAACACTGTTTTATTTTTATTTGATCTGTATTTTCTATACTGGTTTGGTTGGAAAAAGGAATTAAAATGTATCTGAGGATATATATAAATATATATGCTGTAGAGCTGCCTGTGGTCTGCTGCCTGTATGTCCCCCGTCCCCTGAGACTAATCAAGGAGAGAAAGTTTCTCTCAGTGTCCCTAAAGACAGCGGCGGGGATTTATCTCAGGACACGTGTGGAGAAGATGTCTGGCGGAGTCTGAATGCAGAATGAGTTTTTCTCAGCAGTCTGGCGGCGTGCCAGGTCACCGCTTTCCTCTTCTTTCTATTCTCTTATCTAACGCTGCTGTTCAGAGCCACAGCGCTTTAAAACACAGTTCAATACAAATATATATAAACCACAGAGCAGCTGATACCAGAATAAAACCCTGCTCTGAGTTATTACTGCACTTATTTCAGGAAGAATCTGAGGGGAGGAGCTTACGTCCATAAACTCCACGCTGGCTTTGGGTCCTGTAGTTTCACCCAGGATCTTTACGGCCACTGGGATCTTCACGCTCTCCCCCTCTGGAACCCAGATACCCTGAAACATAACCCATACACACAGATTACTGAATTTACTTTTACTTTATTTTTAATATATATTTTATATCATGTATTTAAAAGTTTTAAGCTTTATATTTCTTTACCCTCACCTCAGATCAAAACCTAATCTTAACCTCCACCTAAATTTTTTTAAAACTTTAATCTCAACCTAAAATCTCATTTTAACTTTAATCTTAACCCAAAAACCAATCCTAAACCTCAACTCAATATTTATCTTAACCTTAACCTCAACCTAAAACCTCATTATAACTTTAACCTCAATCCTAAAACCTAATCCTGAATCTCAACACAAAACCTAATCTTAGCCTTAACCTAAAACCTCATTATAACTTTAACCTCAATCCTAAAACTTAATCCTAAAACCTTAGCTCAAAACTTAATCATAGCCTCAATCTAAAACCTCATTTTAAATTGAACCTCAATCCTAAAACCTAATCCTAAAACTTAACCTCAACCTAAAACCCCATTTTAAGTTTAACCTCAACCTAAAACCTAATCCTAAAACCTTAGCTCAAAACTTAATCATAGCCTCTATCTAAAACCTCATTTTAAATTGAACCTCAATCCTAAAACCTAATCCTAAAACTTAACCTCAACCTAAAACCCCATTTTAAGTTTAACCTCAACCTAAAACCTAATCCTAAAACCTTAGCTCAAAATTTATTCATAGCCTCAACCTAAAACCTCATTTTAAATTGAACCTCAACCCAAAACATAATCCTAAACCTCAGCTCAAACTCTAATTCAAAACTTTACCTCAAGCTAAAACCTAATTTTTAACTTTAACCTCAACCTAAAACTTAATCCTAAATCTAACCTCAAAACCCAAACTTAATCTTAACCTCAACTTAAAACCTAATTTTTACTTTAACTTCAACCTAAAACCTAATCCTAAACTTAACTTCAACATAAAACCTCATTTATATTTTTAATTTCAACCCAAAACCTAATCCTAAACCTCAGCTCAAAATCTAATCTTAACCTACCTCAACCTAAGATCTCATTTTAAATTGAACCTCAACCTAAAACTTAATCTTAAACCTCAACTCAAAACCTAATCTTAGCCTCAACCTAAAACCTCATTATAACTTTAACCTCAATCCTTAAACTTAATCCTAAAACTTAAACTCAACCTAAAACCCCATTTTAAGTTTAACCTCAACCTAAACCCTAATCCTAAAACCTTAGCTCAAAACTTAATCATAGCCTTAACCTAAAACCTCATTTTAAATTGAACCTCAACCCAAAACATAATCCTAAACCTCAGCTCAAACTCTAATTCTAAACTTTACCTCAAGCTAAAACCTAATCCTAAATCTAACCTCAAAACCCAAACTTAATCTTAATCTCAACCTAAAACCTAATTTTTACTTTAACTTCAACCTAAAACCTAATCCTAATCTTAACTTCAACCTAAAACCTCATTTATATTTTTAAAACTCTAATCTTAACCTCAACCTAAAACCTCATTTTAACTTGAACCTCAATTCAAAACACAAACATAACCATAACATCAGATGAAAACCTAAGCCTAATTTCAACATCAGCCCAAAAAACGAATTCTAAATCTCAGCTCAAAACCTAATCTTAAACTTATTCTATTATTCTCAAATCCTAAGAAAACCTAATCATGACATAATCATGTACCTTAACTCAAATCTGTATTCTAGCCCTAACCTATTCCTCAATTTAAATCCTAATCATTGACTTTAACCATAATCCAAAATCTATCCCTAAATCTAAGTTATAACTTAAACTAAAACCTAAACCTAATTCTGGTCCAAAAATGATTAACCATTAAAATCATATCTGTTGAGGTACAGCTGTAGCTCACGCACTGCACTGTATCTGATTTACCTTATACACAGTTCCAAAAGCTCCAGTTCCCAGAATCTTCACCCTCTTCAGCTCCGTCTCCTTCAGGATCCTCAGCTGAGCCTGATTGGGTGCCGTTCCACTGGGAGTTAGAGGCTCCACCAACTGATCAAAACAACAGATCCCAGATTAGTTATTATGATAACAGTTTGTAGCCGATACAACGTGAAAAAGTATTTGCCCTTGCACTTTTTTGCACTTTAGAAATATTTACATTTTTCAGATTATCAAACAACCATTAATATCAGACAAATATATCCTGAGTAAAAAAAGGCACTAAAACATGGTGGTGGTAGTTTGATGGTCTGGGGCTGCTGGACAACTTGCTGTGATTGATGGAACCAGGAATTCTGCTGTTTACCAGACAATCCTGAAGGAGAACATCTGGCCATCTGTAAAGCTAAGTTAAGTTAAGTAAACAAAACTGTAACTATCTAAAAAAACGAGCACTGGATGTTAATATATACAGATTTTTCTCCTAAAAACGATTTATTTTTCTGTTTATTTACAGTAAGCTTAGATGTCCAGAATCTACTAAGGCTGGGTGCAGCAGCATTAGCATTAATCAAATCAAATCAAATTTATTTGTATAGTGCTTTTTTACAACTGATGTAAAAAAGAAATGTAGCAGCTAACCATAAGCGTTGGACACGGTTAGCGGCTAATGCTGCCCAACAGTGCTACACTGTGGAACCCTGAGTGTTCCAGTAAGCCAGGGTGATATTAGCTAGCGGTTCATCCCACGTAGCTTGTTTTAATACAGTAAAGACTACAGTCCGATATACTCACCTCTGAATGGCGAAAAATCTACTGCTTAGCGTGGTTAGCAACAAATGCTAATGTTGCTCCAGCATGGCTAGCAAGGGTTAACAACAGGCTACAGTCTGATATACTTGCCTCTGAGCATCAAAAGAGCTAGCACTTAGCATGGTTAGCAGATAATGCTAATGCTGCTCCAGCAAGGCTAACCAGGGTTAGCAGATGACTACAGTCTGTAATATATTTACCTCTGAATGGCAAAAGACCTAGCACTTAGCATGGTTAGCTGCTAAAGCTAATGTTGCTCCAGCAAGGCTAGCAAGGGTTAACAACAGGCTACAGTCTTATATACTGGCCTCTGAGCATCAAAAGAGCTAGCACTTAGCATGGTTAGCAGATAATGCTAATACTGCTCCAGCAAGGCTAACCAGGGTAAGCAGCAGGCTACAGTTCGAAATAATCTCTAAATGGCAAAAAAACTAGTGCTTAGCGTGGTTAGCGGCTAATGCTAACACTGCTCCAGCAGTGCTAGCCAAAGTTAGCTGCAGGCTGCAGTCTAAAATATTCACCTCTGTATGGCGAAAGACCTAGTGCTTAGCCTGGTTAGCCACTAATGCTAATACTACTCCAGCAAGGAGCCCCGAAGTTAGCAGCAGACTACAGTCTGATATACTCACCTCTGAACACTGAAAGAGCTATCGCTGTCGTTAGCTAGTAATGCTAATGTTACTTCAGCAGTGCTAGCCGAAGTTTGCAGCAGGCTACAGACCGATATATATTTACCTCTGAGCATCAAAAGAGCTAGCACTTAGCATGGTTAGCAGATAATGCTAATGCTGCTCCAGTAAGGCTAACCAGGGTAAGCAGCAGGCTACAGTTCGAAATAATCATCTCTAAATGGCAAAAAAAACTAGTGCTTAGCGTGGTTAGCGGCTAATGCTAACACTGCTCCAGCAGTGCTAGCCAAAGTTAGCTGCAGGCTACAGTCTAAAATATTCACCTCTGTATGGCGAAAGACCTAGTGCTTAGCCTGGTTAGCCACTAATGCTAATACTACTCCAGCAAGGAGCCCCGAAGTTAGCAGCAGACTACAGTCTGATATACTCACCTCTGAACACTGAAAGAGCTATCGCTGTCGTTAGCAGGTAATGCTAATGTTGCTTCAGCAGTGCTAGCCGAAGTTTGCAGCAGGCTACAGACCGATATATATTTACCTCTGAGCTTCGAAAGAGCTAGCGCTTAGCGTGGTTAGCCGATAATGCTACCAGAGTGGCTTTACTGCTCCTTAATACCTGACTGATATAATTCATACATAAGAAGCACCAGAGTATAAGGAGCACTGACGATTTTTGGGGAAATGAAAGAATTTTAAGTGCCCCTTATAGTCTGAAAAATACGGTAATCAGCAGGTTTGAGATCAGACGCTGCAGTTGAGTTATATGAGCTGTGTTTAATGAGCTGCTATGACTCTATTTGCCCCCTGTTGTCAGAGAGAAACAGAATTAGAGAGATAATTGCTGTGTAATAAAGTGGCACTTGTTCATTTAGGAGTGAAGGCTGGCTGATGTGGATGGTGAACAGGTGTGTGTGTGTGTGTGTGTGTGTAGCAGAGTGTGTGTTTTTGTGTGTGTGTGTGTGTAGCGGAGTGTGTGCTGTAGCTTCTTTAAGCTTCTCTAAGTGTTTGATCAAGTAGAGAATGAATCAGAGAGTCCTCCAGTCTGATTGATATACTCCACACTGCCCTCCAGAAGAGGATCAGGCGTGGGAGTGAATGTGATTGGATGCAGACGGCGGAGACAGGAACACATTTCTGCTTGTGTTTACATTTATTCTGTATTTAATTCAGTAATCTTAAATGATCTTGATTAAAATTAACTGTTTTATTTCTTTAGTAATAATAATAACATGGCTGTGGAGATTGATATCACTACATACGTAATCATTAGGTAGAATCTGTAGAAGACTGTAGAAGTTCTAATGATGATTAAGGTCATGATTTAGGACATGACAGTGTGTCTTTGCTATCGTAACGACAGGAAAAGTACACCTTGCACGGCTCGAAACACACAAAAGTCATGCATCTACTAATTCTCTTAATTAATCATTGATGATTTTTAGGAGAAATAAATGAAGAAAACATGGAACCCCGGTGAATCTTCCCAGAAGTGGCAGACCGACAAAAAATTACTCCAAAAGGGCATGGACAACTCATCCAGGAGGTCACAAAAGAAACAAAACAACATTTAAAGAAGGTCTCATTTTCCTCAGTTTTAAGGTCAGTGTTATAAAATCTTATGAATCAATAATAAGAGACTTGGTGAAAATGTTACAGCTCTGGAAATATGTATATATATATATATATATATATATATATATATATATATATATATATATATATATATATATATATATATATATATGAGCACTTCAGTTTCTGAATCATTTTCTCTGATTTTGCTATTTATAGATTTATGTTTAAGCAAAATGAACATTGTTGTTTTATTGTTTTAACATTTAACATTTCTCCCAAATTCCCCCCAAAAATGGCGTAATGTAGAGCATTAAAGTTCATATTCATAAAGTTTTCATCAAGTTCAGAAATAAATTTTTGGTGAAATAACCCTGTTTTTTAATCATATTTAATCACGTTTTCATGCATCTTGGCATCATGTTCTCCTCCTCCACCAGTCTTACACACTGCTTTTGGATAACTCTATGCTACTCATTCCTGGTGCACAAATTTTCAAGCAGTTCAGTTTGGTTTGATGGCTTGTGATCATCCATCTTCCTCTTGATTAAATTCCAGAGGTTTTCAATTTGGTAAAATCAAAGAAACTTATAATTTTTAATTGCCCTCTTATTTTTTTCTGATGCAGCAAAGAAGAGTAAGGTTACATATTTATCCAGAATAAGAATTTGACTTTCGGAATCTTCAGAGAGCTGTCCAGATCTGCAGACTGCAGACGTTCCTCGGCTGCCTGTAAAATAAACATTAAGGGGAGATGTTCCTCCAGCCTGCAGTGCTGAAGATTCCAGACCAACTGTCCTTTCTTGTGCTGCTGAAATCCTCAGCGGGCTTAAACTAAACATTAAAGCGGACCCGGTGAACTGCTTACGGTAGAGGGGCTGAATTTTAAATAGAGAAACAAACAGAACGGTGCGTATCTGTGATGGGCAGTACTGCACCGCCGGCTGCCAGTAGGGGGACTGGTAGACATAGGGGAGGAAATGGTAGAGTGGGGCTGCGTCCAGAAACCCCAAAAGTGTCTCCTTTTTCCTACTGATCCTCCTCTTCTCCTCAGTGATTTGGAAACTGATTTCGTGATGCCATCTTGCCGCCTGTCTGAATACCGTAGGAGACGAAAGAAGCCGCTTAAAATCCTCTACGAAGAGGCTTCCAATGGAGGGTACATAAAAGCATCCTACTCCGGAAGACTTTTAGGGATTTTTGAATGACATCACTGCATCCACGCCCACAGAGCACACGGGAATGAAGAAGCAACACACAAATATATGTCATAAACGTATTAATTAACTATTAATTAACTTATCTAACTAAACAGCCAGTAAAGTAGTAATATAATGTATAGTTTATATAAGCTAACACGCTCTTCCTTTGCCACCTGGCTTTACAACTGACCACATATATATTATTTAAACTAATATTTTCTCACTACAACATATATGCAATATGTAATATGTTTTTATTATATTTAATATTTATTCATTTTTGTTTTATTACATTCAATGAAATCATAATTCACTATTGAAATAATTTAATATTGAAGCTGTGATTGGCTGGGCAGTATCTGGCATGTGCTAAAAGTGAGGGTTGTGATTGGCTAAGTTCATCGGTAGTCAACATCCTATCTAAAAGGGATCAGCTGTCCCATTTCCCCAATTCCAGCTCCTTCCCTCCATTCCTCCTCTCCTACCCCGGAAGAAGGTGAAGGAATCGAGGAGAGGAGAGGAGGAGTAGGAAAAGAGGAGTAGGAGAGGAGGAGTAGGAAAGGAGGAGTAGGAGAGGAGGAGTAGCAAAAGTTTCTGGACGCAGCCTGGGATCCCAAAACTCCAACTCCCAGAATCCCCGGCAGTGATCAGCGTCAACCAGCTGCACCTATGCACTACCCTATATATACCTCAGTCAAACCAGACCTCACTGTTGCACTGTTGCACCTTCGCCGAGGGGTGACCGGTAAAAGAGGGTAGATTGATCTGTAAAGAAAGCCACACAAAAAGAAAAGAAAAGAAAAGGAAATAGCTCGAAAGAGAGCATAAAGGGAGGACTAAGAGGTGCTCAGCCAGTTTTGAGTTTGGTTGTGTTTTAGTTTGGTTTATTTGAAGTTGAATGCTGTCTTTTGTTGGAACATGCCATTTTGTGAATTTCCTTTGTTCTATTTCCCGCCTTTTTTCCACACCTCTTGTAAGGTATTTTTTCCAACCATTCTCCAGTTTTCTTGGAGAAACAGTTGCTTAAGCACAACACCTTTAAAATTATTATTTCAAAACCATTACTAGAACTGAATAATAAAAAATAAATAATCGAACTATATCCTATATATCCTATCCTATATATATATATCGCCATTATATATTAATTATATAAATCTCTGTATTTTCTCTGCACTTGGATCCCACACCTACCCCAACCGTAACAGTATCGGGGTACAGTGGAATGCTGGGATGCCGTGTGATTATGTCTGAGATGATTTCAGCGCTGGAGTGCTCCTGAAGGAGCTGCTGGATATGAGCTGGTTAGTATTCTGCAGTAACTCTCCTCTCCAGTCTGTTGGGAGAGAAACACTTGAAAGTATAGTTGAGAGAGAACGTGTCGTGTCTCAGCTTCTGAAACCTCGACTCTTAAGGTCGTTAAACTCTGAATCGACAAGATGTGAATCAACTCTGAGTCTGGATGTCCATAAATAAGTGGAAGCTGCAGAACAAGATCAAGAAGAAAACATCTAAAAACTTCCATTAAATGTTATGGAGTCCTTCAATATGAATAACCATGCAGTTATGAGTGGAATCACTCACTGTTCTCGCGAAAAAAAAAATCATCATAATAATAGTAATCATAATAACAATATCAAATCAAACTATTATCAAATGTCACCAGTAAATTCTTGAAGAAGCCTTTCAATACTATTAAATGTATGTGTATCAAGTTACATTACTGTAGCATTTTAGAGTAATAGAAGGTCAAACTTAGGAAAAATGGCCATTCAGTTTTGCATAAACCAGATTTTGGAGTCCTATAAAACCAGCAAATCAAACTGTTATCAAATGTCACTATTAAATTCTTGAAGAAGTCCTTCTATAATATTAATTGCATTAATATCAAGTGGTATTACTGTAGCATTTTGGAGTAATACAATGTCAAATTTAGGAAAAATGGCCATTCGGTTTTGCATAAACCAGAATTTGGAGTCCAAGAAAAACAGCAAATCAAACTATTATCAATGACATCATTACATTCTTAAAGAAAGCTTCCTCTTACAGCGTCCACAGTTAATCCTGTTGGATGTGGTTGTTCCTTCTAGGTGGTATGCTGACATTACCCTGGATACCGTGGCTCTTGATGCATCACAAAGACTTGCTGTCTTGGTCACAGATGCTTCGGCAAGACGTGCACCAACAATTTGTCCACTTTTGAACTCTGGTATGTCACCCATAATGTTGTGTGCATTGCAATATTTTGAGCAAAACTGTGCTCTTACCCTGCTAATTGAACCTTCACACTCTTACTGCTCTTACTGGTGCAATAATGTGCAATTAATGGAGATTGGCCACCAGGCTGCTCCAATTTAGCCATGAAACCTCCCACACTAAAATGATGACAGGTGTTTCAATTTCATTGTTCAACCCCTTTAGCTCTGATCTGTAAAACACTGTATTAATTCAGTGAATTTAAACATATCTGAGCAGGACTGTTCTTTCCTCTGCTCTGTTCTTCACTCTGCATGGTCTCCTCCGAACATCACACCCCGCTAACGGCTCTATTCTCACTCCCACAGGCACTCACGCTCTCACCTCGGTCTCCAGGAAGCGCCGCAGACACCTTTTCTTCTTGATGCTTTTGCGGCGGGCAAAAATGGCAAACCCCAGCGCTATGATGACCACCACGAACAGCCCACCGATCGTCCCGGCGACTATCAGAGGGGTCCTGCGACACCAGAATATTTAGAATCACATCAAATGGAGTTTTGTGGGAAGAGGTAATGCTTGCTTTAAAAATAAAAGTCAGACTGGGCTAGCCTAGTCATCTTATGACTACTCTGAATGAGTTGCATTGATGCTCCCACCACCATGCTTCACAGTGGGGATGGTGGCGATTCAGACCAAAATATATGCCATCTTGGTCGGAATCTTACCACATGTTGGCACCACTTTAAAATAAGACTACCCTTATAAAGGGTTTATAAATGGTTTATAAATTAGATTAATTATTTAAGTATTAATATATTGTTGATTAGGTTGTAAATGCCTTAAAACCATTAATAAGCAACTTACAACACATTAATTGAAAAAGGAAACAGTGATCTGTTGTTCGCTTAGTCATTTAATTTATAGTAAAGAGTTAAACATACTTTTAAATATATTAATATGACAGGTTTAATGAAGATTGGTGGAAAACACAAAGTAACATTTTTTTTTTAACTGTTGTCATTTCTATCTATGTTGTTACTAATTTATTAACGGCTTATTAATTAATTTTAAAGTATTTGAAGCCTAATTAATAACATTAATAATCACCTTTATAAACCATTCATAACCCCTTTATAAAGGTAGTCTTTTTTAAAAAAGTGGTACCCACTCCCTTTGAGCTCAGATTGGTGGAGAATGCGGGGCCCATCATAATTCATAACTATAAATCACAGCTATAAATCACAGTATTAACTGTGATTTTCTCACCTGTCCAGTAGTCCAATGCAGTCTTGAATGCGGGGTCCAGTGCATCTGCAACCAAAAAAAAAAAGAGCCAGATTATCTTTTAATGAAATATTAATATATTTTCATATATTTAAACGCATTTTATAGACTATAAGGCGCACCGGAGTATAAGGCACAAAATCAATGAACGTAAATTTTCTGATGAACCCTGAGTGTTCTGGCAACCCAGGGCGGTTCGTAACTCTCAGTTAGCGGTTTATCCCACGTCCAAAATACTGCCAGTGTGTATATATATATATAAATATATATATAGTGCAGTGCTATTCTAATCGTACATTTACCTTAGCTGTGCTATTCTAATCATACATTTACCTCAGCTGTGCTATTCTAATCATACATTTACCTCAGCAGTGCTATTCTAATCATACATTTACCTCAGCTGTGCTATTCTAATCAAACAATTACTTCAGCTGTGCTATTCTAATCAAACATTTACATTAGCGCAGTGCTATTCTAATCAGACATTTACCTCAGCAGTGCTATTCTTATCATACATTTACCTCAGCAGTGCTATTCTAATTGTACATTTACCTCAGTCGTGCTATTCTAATCATACATTTACCTCAGCAGTCCAGACTGGTAGAATTTATATACAGAAGCTGCAACGGATTATAAGGAGCAGTGTTGATTTTAAGTGTGAAAAATACGATATATCATTGAAACAAGCCAACAAACAGATATTTACTGCTTCAGTTTTGTGCAATATAATAATATTTATCCATGTGCTGCATAAAATCACCAACACAGTCCATTTGCTGCAGTTTTTGCCTGTATTGGATTGATTACATGCTTCAATATAAGCATAGATTTGAACTTAGCAAGCATACAGAAAAATACATATAATCATATCATGATGAATAGCATGTAACAGACCGCCAGAAAGCTATTTCAGAGATTTATGCCCGCTGTGATTTTAATATCGGTAATAGGTCGGTGGTTCCCGGCCCCTTCTGGACCGAACCCACTCAGAGCAGAACTGGCTCCGGCAGGGGAACAGCGAGAGGCAAATTAAAACTCATAGCAGGGAATTCAATCTCTCCCAGCGTTTACACTTTCCCTTAACACTGACTCAGTGCAACATTACACCTCCTGCACTGTGTGTGTGTGTGAGAGTGTGTGTGTGTGTGTGTGTGTGTGTGAGAGAGAGTGTTTGTGTGTTTAGCTGTAAAATGCTAACTGCAAGCTGTGTCAGTATAAATATGGCAAATGTTTTCATCCCATGTGCTTTTATTTTGAATTACTGTATAATATAATACACACAGGGCCCTATTTTGGCAATATATAGGTGAGCTGTCAATTGTGCACCATGCAGCTTTATTTAGGGCGTGTCAGTGTGTCTTTGCTATCGTAACCACTGTAAAAGTACACCTTGTGCAGCTTAAAACACGCAAATGTTATTTTATTTTGTAGTATTAAAAGTGGCCAATTCAACTATGAACTATTCTAATCATTAATTTACCTTAGTGCAGTGCTACTATGATCACACGTTTACCTCAGCAGTGATATTCTAATCATTGATTTACCTCAGCAGTGTTATTCTTATCCTTAATTTACCTCAGCACTGCTAATCTAATCATACATTTACCGCAGAAATGCTATTCTAATTGTACATTTACCTCAGTAGTGCTATTCTAATAATTAGTTTACCCCAGTAGTGCTATTCAGAGCAGTGAGCAGAATGTGAAGTGGGTTCATTCACCTTCAGGATCAATCATACATTTTCCTTAGCGCAATGCTATTCTAATCATACATTTACCTCAGCAGTACTATTTTAATCATACATTTACCTCAGCAAAGCTATTCTAATCCTTAATTTAGATCAGCAGTGCTAATATAATCATACATTAACCTCAGCAATGCTATTCTAGTTGTACATTTACCTCAGAAGGTGCTATTCTAATCATTAGTTTACCACAGAGTGCTATTCAGAGCAGTGAGCAGAATGTGAAGAGGATCATTTACCTTCAGGATCAATCATACATTTTCCTTAGCGCAGTGCTATTTTAATCATACATTTACCTCAGCAAAGCTATTCTAATCCTTAATTTACCTCAGCAGTGCTAATCTAATCATGCATTTACCTTAAAAATGCTATTCTAGTTGTATATTTACCTCAGTAGTGCTATTCTAATCATTAGTTTACCACAGTAGTGCTATTCAGAGCAGTGAGCAGAATGTGAAGAGGATCAGCGGCTGGGTTCTCTGTGCTGTCGGACTGTGTTACGGGGAACGTCACGCCGCCGTGGCGCTGTGTTCTCCTGCGCCGGCTGTCTCAGGGACCCGGTGTCATCCTTGGTTCTCTATTTTTTTTGGGAAGTCGTTGCCCGGGCGACTCGACGCTGCGGAGGATCAGTGCAAGCCTGACGGTAACCAACGATGACAACTGTCACCATGGAGATGAAGGAAACGGGACGCTACATAGAACGGAGGGCAAGAGCTTTACAGGGAGCTTTGATTTTGTGGAAAAGAGAGAGAGAGAGAGAGAGAGAGAGAGAGACAGATAGAGTGGTAGAGAAAGATGTTCTTCAAACAGTAGGGCTGCAACTAATGATTATTTTGGTAGTCGACTAATCTGATGCCTATTTTTGCGATTAGTCGATTAGTCAACGATTATGTTTGCTATGTCTTCCATCTCTAAAGTTGTTTAGACCCCACCCATTCCTCACACGGACTCTTCGCTCTGATGCGGTCCGGCAGAAGATACAGGAGCATCCGAGCCCCCACTACTAGACTCTGCAACAGCTTCATTCACCAGGCAGTCAGACTCCTCAACACACAGAGGCTCCACTACCAGACTCTGCAACAGCTTCATCCACCAGGCAGTCAGACTTCTCAACACACAGAGACCCACCACACACCCAACACACTCAGACAAAACTGAACTGAACCCCCCACCACCCTTTACACACACATAGACTGAACTTCACCCACACACAGACACCCACTCAGCACACAGAGACTGAAATGTCTTTATTCCTTTCAGCAATGTTTGCTGCTACTCTCAAAAACTATAAACTCTCTACCTCAGTAACTGCTGTGATTATATATGTTCTATATGTTACAGTATGTTACACATCTCTGCACCTTATCCTTACTATACACATGATTATACCATATCGGTACTGCACTGTCCTGTCTTTAATTGTCTTGTCGTCACTCCTGCACTTTATGTTGTCTATTGCTTGTTGTTCCATATTGCACCATGGTTCCGGAGGAACGTAATTTCACTACACTGTGTACCTGTACTCAGATGTAATGACAATAAAAGCCTCTTGACAATAAAAGCCTCGTGAATTGACTTGTACCATGACTTTTGCCATGTCCCTTGGAAGCTTTAGAGGCCTGTGGGATATGTGGGCGTGGTCTCCTGCATTGAATGTAATTGTGATTTCTGCATTTTGAGTCTGTGCACATGGACACTTCAAGCCAGATGTTGCCGGTCTGCACTGCACTGTCCACTGTAGGTGGTAATATTAGCCCTCTTACCCCTGGGTGCAGTTGGGGTGGCAGGGGTGGCACTCGTTGTTGGATTCGGCGTATTTGAAGATGAAGCTGGTGGCTCCCTGAAGCCCGTCAGGACATTTCTCCACACAGTTTGGACCGTCCTTCAGATGGAGACACTTCGTACACTGATCTGGACCCTGCAGCAGAGAGAGAGAGAGAGAGAGAGAGAGAGAGAAAGAATATATATATATATATATATATATATATTTACTTCAGCAGGGCTTTTTTAAATCATACATTTACCTCAGCAGTGCTATTTTAATTTCTAATCCTACCTTAACCTTAGTGCACTGCTATTCTAATCCTACATTTACCTCAGCAATGCTATTCTAATCATACATTCACCTCAGAAATGATATTTCAATCATACATTTACCTCAGTAGTGCTATTCTAATCATACATTTACCTCAGCAGTGTTATTCTAATCATCGACTTCACAATGAGAGTTCTGGTTCTGGCCCATTCAGACTATTAATACTTCTCACAGATATGTATTGTGGCGTGAGGAGGCGGGGGAGTTGGTCCGCCCACGCCAACACGCTCAGTTCTGCCTGTCCCCAGCTGATCTGCGGTCCGGACTGATTAGCAGATCAGCCGGGACAGGCATATCAACTCAGCCTGAGCTCACTCCAGGGGGGGGCACGAGAGACTGCACTGGAGAGCAGAGAGGGCTGAGGCTGCACAGACTCTAAAACGAAGAAGAAACGAATAAACTCTAGAGCCCCACTGGGCCATGTTTATTTAAGTTTGTTTTGGGTGTGGTGGAGGGCATTTTAAAGCCGAAATAAAGGTATGTTCTGAGTTAATTCACTCCTCGTGTCTGTGTGTCTATCTGCGCTTCCTGCTGCCGGGTCACAGTGGTCACGCCCCCATCCCCAGGGGCGCGCCACAGTATAGAGAAAGTTCTGCACTGTATTAATCACAGCATCTCTTCTGATTGGTTAATATTTGTATCACCTGTGCCGTGTGTCACACGGTTGGTGGACTTCTCGGCGTGTCTGACGTGTTTCAGGATGTTAATTGTACATGTTTGAGCAGTAGACGGACAGGCGTTCACCTGGCGGCGGAGAGGAGCTGACAGGTGTTGTACACGGCGCTGCAGAAACAGCCCTCAGCTGGAGTCATTATTTATGAGTCTGTCTGTAACGCTGTGGATCAAGCTTCAGGAACGAGCTTCAGGAACGGCTGCGGTGCAGTGGGGTAAAGATTACTCACCTGGGTGCCAAACCTCACAAATCGCAACTGTGAAGGACTTTAAAGAGATTTTGTACCAAATTCATCATGTCCTTCATCATCACGTCAACCGGGAAATCGATTATTTCCCAGAGCTTCAATAATTCAGTACCATAACGTTTTAAAATATTAACAATAGCCATCTTTCCACTACAGCATCAAATGGATCTTTTCATACATAAGATGCTCTGGATTCTAAGGCGCATTTTATTCAACACTAGTAACTAGTAACTAGTAGTAGAAACTGCAGAGCTGCTTCTGCTGCAGAGGTTAAATCAGCTCACCGGGCCGTGGCAGGTCACGGTTCTGTCTCCAGTCTTCTCACACTGGCCGTCACACTCCACACACACTGAACCGTTAGCAAACTCCCGAACATCTCTGAGAAAACACATACACACACACACAACACTTTATAATATAAACTAGTTTATGTTTGAGTAAAATGAACATTGTTGTTTTTTAATGATCTTTTATTTTTTCCTTCCAGAGCTGTAGAGTAAAGGTGTTATCTAAGCCCTGTGGACACACTCACCCACTGTAGAGGTTACAGGACTTCACACAGGTTTTCCCCCGGCTGTAGAACTTGCAGGACAGGCACTGATCTGGACCAGAACCCCAGCATCCTTCTTCAGAACACAGCTTATCACACACCATCTGCAGCTGAGCTGAATATAAAACACACATATCACAATACAGCTACAGTGAGAGAGAGTAGAACACAAGGTAGTACTATAGTAGGTAGTAGCTGTTTCTATTAAAGTGGCCACAGTAAGTGGAAGAAGCACAAGGTAGTACAATAGTAGGTGTTTCCAATAAAGTGGCCACAATTATTGGAAGAAGCATAAGGTAGTACTATTTAGTAAGTGTTTCTAATAAAGTGGCCACAGTAAGTGGAAGCACAAGGTAGTACTTTAGTAAGTGTTTCTAATAAAGTGGCCACAATAATTAAAAGAACAGGGTAGTAATATAGTAGGTGTTTCTAATAAAGTGGCCACAGTAAGTGGAAGCACAAGGTAGTAGTAGAGTAAGTGTTTCCATTAAAGTGGCCACAGTGATTGGAAGAAGCACAAGGTAGTACTACAGCAGGTGTTTCTAATAAAGTGGCCACAGTGATTGGAAGAAGCACAAGGTAGCACTATAGTAGGTGTTTCCAATATAGTGGCCACCATGGTTGGAGGAAGCACAAGGTAGTACTATAGTAGGTCGAAGGTGTTTCTAATAAAGTGGCCACAGAGAGTGGAAGAAGCACAAGGTAGTACTATAGTAGGTGTTTCCAAAAAAGTGGCCAGTATGAGGAAAGGAGGTGTTTCTAATAAAGTGGCCAGCGAGTGGAACTATAAAGCAAGCTGGATGTTTGGAGAATGAGCTCCTATCTCCAGCTATATCAGTAAAGAGCTAAAAATAGCTGTAAAATTGCTGCGCTGTGACTCTATAATTTTACATGGGTTAAAGACAGAGTTGAACTTGTTCCAAATGTATTCTTTATTCACACTAGAGCATTACACAACAGCAGTAATTTCTTCTCATTATGTTTAAATTACACTTCATACACTGAAGCACAAGAAGAAGTAGTTCTGGCTGTATTTGTATCCAATGAACACAGCGGAAATCCCAAGTAGAGCTGCACGATATATATCGTTTACGCATCGTCATGGCGATGTGTGCATGGGCAATAGTCACATCACAGGATGTGTAGGGTGTCACTTAAGGCGATTAAATCAAACACGTCAAGTTGCTGATGCTGATTCTTGACACAAGAAGAAGTAGATACACAGCGCTGTCTCTGTGTCTGTGTGAGTGACAGGCTGCTTCTGCCTGAGAAGCGCGAGGGGGAGGGGGAGTAAACACCTCCATCCACACCTCCATGGTTGGGAACGTGCTTGTAAACGTGAGCACGTGTTAAAAGCTGTGCACCTCAGTCCAGCACAGTTTTGCGGCACAGATATTTTTCCAGTTACAGCTGAATTCAGTCTTTTAATCCCAGAATAAAGCCAATTTAATGCCTGATTAAAGGGCCGATTACTGTTGTTTTGCTGTTTTCCTCATGTTTTGAGTTGAGCTCGACACTGCTGACTCTCCTCTTGATTGGTCCAGACGCGAGACAGCGCACAGGTGGTGATGTCATGAGCTCTGCATTGTTTAATATCTCGATATATATCAGAAAAAAAAGAATATTTGCACTCACAGCACTCTCGCAGGTCCTTGTTGCTCTTGATGACGGCTCTCTGGCCGCGAGTGCGGAACAGCCCGGTCCAGTTGACGGTGTTGTAGTAGCACAGCTGGCTGTTGTTGGTGATGTAGACGTTGCCGGCGCTGATCTCCTGCAGGGACTGGAACTGGAGGGAGATGATCCAGCGGAGCTTCAAGATCAACAGCGAAATTCCACTGGAGGGGGAAAGAAAGAAAACTGAGTGAGAACCCCGTTTACAGCGGGGGAGTTTCTGTGGGAGGTTTCATGGCTAAATTGGAGCAGCCTGGTGGTCAATCTTCATTAACAGCACATTGCACCAGTAAGAGTAGAGTGTGAAGGTTCAATTATCAGGGTAAGAGCACAGTTTTACTCTAAATATTGCAATGCACACAACATTATGGGTGACATACCCGAGTTCAAAAGAGGACAAATTGTTGGTGCACGTCTTGCTGGAGCATCTGTGACCAAGACAGCAAGTCTTTGTGATGCATCAAGAGCCATGGTATCCAGGGTAATGTCAGCATACCACCAAGAAGAACCAACCACATCCAACAGGATTAACTGTGGACGCTGTAAGAGGAAGCTGTCTGAAAGGGATGTTCGGGTGCTAACCCGGATTGTATCCCAAAAACATAAAACCACGGCTGATCAAATCACAGCAGAATTTAATGTGCACCTCAACTCTCCTGTTTCCACCAGAACTGTCCGTCACCACAATGAATTATTGTGCTCTAAAACCAGGTGTTTCAGTTTCGTTGTCCAACCCCTGTTTTAAGTTGTTTTTGCCTGGACTTGATCTAAAGTAATACCTGATCGGCTGAACCTACTGTTAGCTTAGCGGGTTAGGTGATTCACAGTTTAGTCTTAAAGGCGTTAGCCGGCGTTAGCCGTACAGTGCAACAGGTTTAACTGTTAGACAGAATAACTGTAGGTTTAACTGAGTTTAATTGAGTGATATCATGTGTAAATACTGGAAATATGATCGTGTTCTCTATGAAGCTTTATGAATGTTACTATTACAGATTAATTTGTCCCCAGGGATGAATGTGGTTCAGACTGGCTGGAGGCAGTGTTAGCTCCTTTTATGAATGAGTTTTTCCTTTGAATTAAGTTTAGTTTAATTTTCTCTTTTACCATTTTACCATTCATTCAGCTGAATTGTTGTGTTTTTATTGTCACTATGCTTATTATAGTGTCACATCTGAAGTAGTGGCTCTGGGTAAATTTCACATTTTTATTTGCAAATAAATAAGAAATTTTTGAAGCATGTTAAGTTTTTGTTTTATGTAACTAAAATGTCAGTATATACGTCCATACAGCGCTGTTGAAAACCCTCCAAACTATGAAAAAATAGCATTTTCTCAGTCAGCTTTATGAGGTAGAGTCACCTGGAATTCAGGCTTTCAGTTAACTGCTGTGTATTTTTAGCGCAGCTAATGCTAATGCTGCTGCTCCCCGCCCTAGTGCTGGAGAAACTTCACTGAAAACTCACCCTTATAACTCTGTACTTCAGTGGAGTGACTTTACTGCTCCTTAATACCTGACTGGTAAAAAAAAATCATACATAAGGAGCACTGTCGATTTTTTTTTTTGGAAAATTAAAGGATTTTAAATGCGCTATGTGTGTTTGATGTACACTTGGAAGAAAACACAACATTTCAGCCATTTTTTGCACTCGTTAAACTAGTAATGTAAATGTTTGCTTCCAAAAATAAATATGAAATAACTGATCTAAAAAAGTGACACTCTTTGATCTGATGATTCGAGGGTGGAGTGAAGCAGCGATATAAAAAAAAACAGCATATTAATCAAAGCAGGGCTCTGAGTGCATCAAAGCGTCCATTTGAAGGGGGGAGTCAGGAGGAGCCTGAACAGGACAAACTGCTTCATTAGTATGATCAGCGGAGGGAGCTTCGCTTTCCAAGCTGCTCTGGAGAAAAGCCAGAACGCCTCTGGAAGCAGCGGAGCCGGACCCGGGAACTGCAGATCTGCACTTAATGAACTGATGATAATAAGAATTCAACTGATCTGTGTTTCAACTGCAGATAAGGGTTACGCTAGTGAGGGTTATTGATACAATACAGATACAAAAACTTCAGTTCCATTATTTTATTTTATTTTATCCCCAATTTACACGGCCAATTACCCAACCCACTCGTTAGGACTCCCCCTATCACTAGTAATGCCCCAACACACCAGGAGGGTGAAGACTAACACATGCTTCCTCCGATACATTGCCAAGTAGCATCACAGCGCTAACGTTGGGAGGAAAGCGCAGCGACTCGTTTCTGATACATCAGCTCACAGACGCCCTGAGCTGCAGACATCACCCTAGGAGTAATGTGGGGACAGAGCGCTATCTACTGTAACCACCTGGAGGGTGCAGGGCCAATTGTGCTCCCTCTGAGCGCCGGCAGCTTGATGGCAAAGCTGCATGTGCGGGGGTTCGAACATGCGACCTCCTGCTCATAGTGGCAATTGTTTATTTTCAATTTTGTATTGCCTTTTACACTCATTGTAAAAAAAAAAAATGTATTGAGTATATTTTTTAAAAGTATACTTAACATGGAAAAGTACATACTTTTCAAAATTAAAATATGTACTCAAATACATACAGTGAGTCCAAGAAGTATTTGATCCCTTGCTGATTTTCTTTGTTTGCCCACTAATAAAGACACTATCCTTCTGCACTTTTAATGGTAGATATATTCTAACATGGAGAGACGGAATATCAAGACAAAAATCCAGAATATAATTTTAAAGAATATATTTTAATTAATTTGTATTTCAATGAGGAAAATAAGTATTTGATCCCTCTTGCCAAACACACTCAATACTTAGTGGCAAAGCCTTTGTTTGCAAGCACAGCGGTGAGACGTTTGTTGTAGTTAACCACAAGTTTAGCACACACACCAGGGGGAATTTTGGCCCACTCTTCTTTGCAGATCCTCTCTAAATCATGAAGGTTGGTGGGCTGTCGCTTGGCAACTCTGACCTTCAGCTCCCTCCATAGATTTTCGATCGGATTGAGGTCTGGCGACTGGCTGGGCCACTCCATGACCTTAATGTGATTTTTCTTGAGCCAATCCTTTGTTGCCTTTGCTGTATGTTTAGGGTCGTTATCACGTTGGAAGACCCAACCACGGCCCATTTTCAGATCCCTGGCAGAGGGGAGGAGGTTGTCCCTCAGGATTGTGCGGTACATGGCTCCATCCATCTTTCCAGTGATGCGGTGAAGTAGCCCTGTACCCTTGGCAGAGAAACACCCCCAAAACATTATGCTTCCACCCCCATGCTTGACGGTGGGCACAGTGTTCTTGGGGTCATAGGCAGCATTTTTCTTCCTCCACACATGGCGGGTGGAGTTGAGGCCAAAAAGTTCAATTTTGGTCTCGTCTGACCACAAAACCTTCTCCCAATAACTTGGTTCATCTTTCAAATGATCATTGGCATACTTGAGGCGCGCCTCCACATGTGCTCTCTTCAGCAGGGGTACCTTTCGGGCACTGCAGGATGTGAATCCATTGTTGCGCAAAGTGTTGCCAATTGTTTCCTTGCAAACTGTGGTCCCAGCTGCCTTCAGGTCATTTGCTAACTCCTGCCGAGTGGTTGCAGGACGATTTCTGACCGTTCTCAGCATCATTGCCACCCCACGAGGCGAAATCTTCTTTGGAGCACCGGGCCGAGGTCTGTTGATTGTCATGTTATACTCTTTAAACTTTCTGATAATTGCACCAATAGTTGTTACTTTCACATCCAACACCTTACTAATCTTTTTGTAGCCCATTCCAGCTTTGTGAAGGTCAACAATTCTGACTCTGAGGTCCTGTGACAGCTCTTTGGTTTTACCCATGTTGGAGACTTGAAATCTGTGTGATCTGTCTGATTCTGTGGACAGGTGTTTTTCACACAAGTGATTAGTGAGAACAGGTGGCTTCAGGTCAGGTAACAAGTTGATTGGGAGTGTCTAACTGGTCTGTAAAAGCCAGAACTGCTAATGAATACTAAGGGATCAAATACTTATTTCACTCCATGAAATACAAATCAATTAACATATATTCCTTAGATTTATTTTTCTGGATTTTCTTTTTAATATTCTGTCTCTCCATGTAAGAATACATCTACCATTAAAAGTATAGAATGATCATGTCTTTATTAGTGGGCCAACGAAGAAAATCAGCAAGGGATCAAATACTTCTTGGACTCACTGTACTTAATGTACCATTTTGGAACAACTTATGGCAACTTAAGTATATTTCAGTTGTATTTAAGCTATATATAATACAACATAAAAACTAATAAAATTGTGCTTTTGAGTGCTGATTTTTTGGTACAACCTCTGTAAACTTAAGCAGATTTGAGTATGTTTTTTTAAACACCTTTTTTTGTGGTATATTGTGAATATACTAATTTGCGTATTGATGCACATATTGTGCAGACCTTGATGGTACTGGAAAAAAAATGCTGCACTAAAGTGCACTTTAAGCAGTGTTTAATGCAACTATATATATATTTGAAGCATATTGCTTAAAATACATTTTACGGAAATACAGAGGAAGTATATTTTCATGAATTATTTTAAATTGAAAATGCACTTTAAGTATTCTTTACCTAATTTGAACATCCTTTTAATGCTCTTAAGTATACTTTACCTTTTTACAAGGCAAGTTATTGTCCCAAAGTAGCATTTTAAGTTTTTGGGCCCTATTTTAGTGATCTACAACACACTGGTTAATTGTGTTTAATTGTGTTTTTGCACACATTGATTTAGGGGCATGACAATGTGCCTTCAGTATCGTGCGGGCTCAAAAAATGCATTGTGTGTCTCGAAATGAACTAATTATCTTACATGAACTAGGCATGAACTAATTATCTTACTTAATATGGGTGTGTTTAATTTTGGCCGTAATGTGAAATAAACCAATCAGTGTGTCAGTTGTCATTCTCTTTAAGAACCAGGTGAGCTCTGACTTTGGCACGTTCATATCTTAACAGCGCAGCACTTTTGTGTGAACAGTAATGTTATTTTATTCTATATTCTGTTTATTGTTGATGTAAGTGTCGGGTTTGCCGGGTGTTTTCCACCACAGATTTCATTTTTCAGCAGGACTTGGCACACTGCCCACACTGCCAAAAGTACCAATTGGTCTTATATAATACTCTAATTTCCTGTGACACTGATTTTTGGGTTTTCGATGGCTGTAAGCCATAATCATAATCAACAACACAAAAAATAAACAGATAACTCTCTCTCTTATCACTCTGTAATACATGTGTAATACATCTAGAGTTTCACATTTCACTTTCTTAATCATATTTTGTTCTAATTTTTTGAGATGCACCTGTATGAATAATGATGTATGATATGATGTATGATAACCTTGGTGTAAAAATCCTTAAAATAAAGCAGGGTATATATAAATAAAATCCCTGTAAATATATGTTTTACCTGTACAGTGATCTCCCCCCGATGGTCGCAAGGTTGGAAAAGACCCCGAAGTTGGTCATGTTCTCCGGCCACGACTGGATGTTCAAGAAGCCTGAAAGAAAAGTCTTTGTTAGAGAGCAGATTTTCTTCAAGGGTTGGACAATGAAACTGAAACACCTGGTTTTAGAGCACAATAATTGATTGTGGTGACGGACAGTTCTGGTGGAAACAGGAGAGTTGAGGTGCACATTGAATTCTGCGTGATTTGATCAGCCGTGGTTTTATGTTTTTGGGATACAATCCGGGTTAGCACCCGAACATCCCTTTCAGACAGCTTCCTCTTACAGCATCCACAGTTAATCCTGTTGGATGTGGTCGGTCCTTCTTGGTGGTGTGCTGACATTACCCTGGATACCGTGACTCTTGATGCATCACAAAGACTTGCTGTCTTGGTCACAGATGCTCCAGCAAGACGTGCACCAACAATTTGTCCTCTTTTGAACTCTGGTATGTCTCCCATAATGTTGTGTGCATTGCAATATTCTGAGCAGGACTGTGCTCTTACCCTGCTAATTGAACCTTCACACTCTTACAGCTCTTACTGGTGCAACAATGTGCAATTAATGAAGATTGAACACCAGGCTGCTCCAATTTAGCCATGATGAAACCTCCCACACTAAAATGATGACAGGTGTTTCAGTTTCATTGTCCAACCCCTGTATATATATATTTACACAGCACAACAATACAAACTAGTCTAAAATGTATAGCTGATTTACTTATGTCTCTTTTATTGCATCCTAAGCTTTAACATTGTCTGAGCCCAACACTCGCATCCGTCTACCACACACAGTTATATGCATCTGTGGTTGGTTTTCCTTTATGTTTCCTGGAAGCTCTAAACTACAGAAGTTCATTATTTGTGAAGAATGATGATCTGAGGAGGGGGAATAACTGCAGCACTATCATGCTGGTTAAAGAGAAGAATTTTAATGTCATCAGCTGTAATTTCGCAGGCCGAACTCGTTGAGATGATGGACAGCGCGTCCTGAATACGAGGGAGCGGCGTCGTCGCTCTTCCCGCCGACAGCGCTCCGGTAATGAAGGGACTGTTTCACTTCATTAGCTATTTGGCGCAGCCGGCGGTGCAGGTTCACAGTGACTGAGAGCTTTAATATCAGAAACACTTCATCGCCGGCTGTATTCACTCTTATATTTTGTCACGTAAATGAATATTCCCCTTCACCAAAAGCGTAAATACACAACAGCCAATGCTCAAAGACTAAAGAGCCGCAAAACTAATAAACAGAGAGGTGATGGATCACGCAGATCTTCCAGCAAGAAGCTTCTGCATACTAACAAAAAAATTATATTTCTGTATTTTTAATATATTTGCCTCTATATTCAACTGTTTTAAAAGCGGTACTCCATGTTAACATGCTTTTACATTCAAGATGTAGCCAATACACTTTCTAAAATATATATATATGTTTCCAAGTTACTTACCCTATAAAAATTGTGAAGCATACAAAAGAGTTTTTTGTATCATTTTCTTAGATTTTTATTTGATTGTAGACAGTATAAAATATTTCATGTTTTATTTGCTCAACTTCCTTTCATGTATTTATATACAGCTCTGAAAAAACAAGACCACTTGAGTGAT
The DNA here is from genome assembly GCF_023375975.1 of Astyanax mexicanus. Taxonomy (NCBI): domain Eukaryota; kingdom Metazoa; phylum Chordata; class Actinopteri; order Characiformes; family Acestrorhamphidae; genus Astyanax; species Astyanax mexicanus. The sequence goes on along the minus strand of NC_064428.1, from coordinate 11,443,421 downwards.
GAGTTTCTTTGATTTTACCCAATTAAAAACCTCTGGAATATAATCAAGAGGAATCTTTGCACCAGGAGTAAAGCAGCATAAAGTTATCCAAAAGCAGTGTGTAAGACTGGTGGAGGAGAACATGAAAACTGTGATTAAAAACCAGGGTTATTCCACCAAATATTGATTTCTGAACTCTTTAAACTTTATGAATATGAAGTTGTTGTTTTTTTTTTGTATTATTTAAGGTCTAAAAGATCTGCATTTTTTTGTTAATTCAGACATTTCTCATTTTCTGCAAATAAATGCTCTAAATTACAATATTTTTATTTGGAATTTGGGAGAAATGTTGTCTGTAGTTTATAGAATAAAATATTTTTTATTTTACTCAAACACAAACCTATAAATAGCAAAATCAGAGAAACTGATTCAGAAACTGAAGTGATCTCTTCATTTTTTTTCTAGAGCTGTATATGCATTCCTGTTTTTAAATTTATAGATTCTTTCAAAGTTCTTGAAATTATATATATATATTTTTTTTTCGGATTGATTGACCTTCATTTCTTCTTAAAGTATTTTATTCTGTATTTAGTTAAGTAGTTGTTTCTTCTCATAATCTGGATTAGAACATTACTCAAATATTCACTATTCACTGTATACCTGTAACTCTACCTCTTCACTACTTTACTTTAACTGATGCTCTCAAACACTTTATTAAGAGACAAGAAATTCAAGTAATTAACTCTTGATGAGTTCAGCACAGCTGTTAACTGAAAGCCTTTAGAATTCCAGGAGACTCTACCTCATAAAGCTGACTGAGAAAATCCAGCAGAGATGTTCAAAACTGTCTAATCTAAGCAAAAAGTGCTACTTTGAAGAATCTAAAATATAAAACATGCTCTGGTTTATATAACATTTTTTTTAATTAAATAAATTGTAAACTAAATAATTCCACATGTTTTTTCTTCATAGATAGGATAACTTTAGTATCATATATATTGTTTGCTACATAATTTAAGCACACAAACGGTCCCTTACACTGCGTCAATTTTTTTGTTAATTAAGACAAAAAGAAGTTATCCAAAATCACCTGAAATAAACTTGTTTTACATTGATTTGCAAAACTGATGTGCAAAACTGTCCTCTAAACAAGAGGTGGTCCTTTAAAGAATGTACAAAATAGTTTGGATTACTTTGGTCTTAATCTACAATGTAGAACATTTTTAACAAATAATTAAAAAACACTGAATTGAATTGAAGGTGTGTCCAAAATTTCGACTGTTTGACTGTATGTTGGGTATACAGCTACAGAGTGACACGTGGTTAATGACTCACCTGTGATCTCTCTGACGGTTCTGAAGACGTTCAGGCGCTCCGGGTCCAGAGCTGCGATTCCGTGGTACATGTCTCTGCCAGGAGAGATAAGATAAAAGCTATAGAAAGATATAAAATATATATAGTCGACTTTTACCTCTCTGAGGAAACCATTGATGCCCAAGATGATGGAAACTGATGGAATTTTGACGTTTAGCTGCTTTCTTTGAGGAAAATAACTATATTTAACCCTTTTAAAAGAGAGTTCTTGCTTTCTGTGATGTAATCGTCGGCCTAGAACCAGCTCTTCTGGTACTAATTTAACCCTTGTGTGGTGTTCATATTTTTGTTCCTCGTTTACTTTGTTACTTGTATTTAATTCAGCAAAATTAAGCAATTTTACATTAAAATGCTTTACACATGCTTGCTTCACCTAAATTGAAAGCAATATAAACACAAGCTTACATGGTTAATATTTGCCCTTTACCTTTCTTATGTTACATTTCTTTTAAAAAGTGCTCCTCTTTTTTTTATTAGTTGTTTAATAAAATGTAAAAGAAAATGAATTAAACTCAAGACATGAGTAAAAAATTAGTTTAGTTTCAAATTTACAAATGAAGCAATGTTTATTAGCCCTTGGGCAAACATACTGTATGTACTATAAATGTGTAGGGGGGTGGGGGGGTGTACAGTGTGTGTTTATCGAAAATGTGTTTTGATATATGTTTTTCACAAAAAATAGGCCAATGCCAATGAGTTTAAGTTAGAAAATATATTTTTTTAGTATCATTTGATGAAAAATGAAAACGGGTCCCACAGACCCGAACACCACACAAGGGTTAAAGAAGTTAAAGCTGAACGTCTTCTGTAAACTTACATGAGGAATCAACTGAAATTAAATAAGAGTCCTTACATATGATCTGTTCATGAGTTTATGATGATTAATATTTATAACACATGCATTTGGTAAATGAAAGTTGAAACACTTCATGCTCCATATCTTACCTTGTTAAATCCTTTGAACTCTAGGCTGTTTCAGTTTTTGTTTTCAGTTCCTCTTTCAGGTTTTATAACACAGTAATTATATCAGAGAGTCACATGCCCTGATCTCTTTTACTCCAGAAGACATACGGCTGCTCAAAAATATAATCATTTAAAATGTAAAAGGAAGCAGAATTGTTATATTTTCCTGGAACTGATCATGTTTTGCTTAAAATTTTACCAAGCGCCTGTTTTTTTTTTTTGTTTTTTTTTGCTTATTTTTGAGTGTATAGACTTTAAATATATTCACACCTAAGATATGTTTTCAAAAATGTTAAGACTAGAGTGTTTATGAGTTGAAAACATAAGAATATTGATGATTTGAGTTCATTACATGGCTTATTAATTATTACTTTGATAAAGTACATGGAGAAACAGCATCAGGCGGATTTATTGTTCTTGATAATCAATAATCACACCTCTAGGATACATGTAGACACTAAAAACCTGATACTCAGAGCAGCCTATGCCTTTCAGTATTTTAATCATCAGGGCCAATATGGCCAATAATATTCCAACTAATAACAAAACTGATTTACTATACACAAAAATGAAAACTTTTTAGTCTAAATAAAACAAAAATGTTTAGTGCAAAATAACTACATAGTAAAAAAAAAACTATATAAAGTAGTGCGCACACCATACCTAGCTTTAGTTTGAGTAAAGCAGGTAGTTTCTGTGAGACACTTTTGAGTCTGATATTTACTGATATTATTTGGTTTGAAACATCATATAAATATGTTTGAAGCACTAAAGGTAAATAATATTGGTTGGGGAAAAGCAAATTGCACCTAATACAGGTTAAAATAGTGTCTCTTAAGATGGAATGGAATTAGTACCAGCCTTTTTTTTGTGTTTTGAGCCGTGCAAGGTGTTCTTCACTGCAAAAACACACGGACACGACCTAAATCCAGCTGCACAGTAAATGATTCACCTATAGATCAGTAACATAGCGCCCCATATCTTCAATTCTTCTATTTATTAGATTGTATAGATATAGAAAGGTATGGAGATGAGGTTGGAAATGGCATGGTATCTGCATCCTTCACGCACCATGTGGCCTCAGTTGCTCGATCCTGCTGCTTCGCACTTTATGACATCAGAAAAATTAGACCGTTTCTGACGCAACAGGCCACCCAACTCCTGGTACAGGCAGTCGTCAACTCACGCCTCGACTACTGCAATGCCCTGTGTAGTAAAATCACTCCAAATGATCCAGAATGCAGCAGCATGTCTGGTCTTCAACCAGCCAAAACGGGCACATGTCACCCCGCTGCTCATTGAGCTCCATTGGCTACCAGTTGATGCTCGCATCAAATTCAAAACTCTTACAATCACCTACAAGGTGATGACAGAACAGGCTCCTTCCTACCTGCACTGATCACTCCTGAAGACTCACGCTACCTCCCGGCCGCTGCGCTCCTCCAATGAACGTCGCCTCGCTTTACCAAACAAACATTCACACAAAGCAACCCAGACTGTTCTCATACAGAGTTCCCCAATGGTGGAACAAACTACCTTCTACTACCAGATCAGGAGAATCTCTCACTATCTTTAATAAACTCCTGAAGACAGAGCTCTTCAAAGAGCACTTACTCTCCTAACACCTCTAACTAACTACCTCCCACTACCAGATCAGGAGAATCTCTCACTATCTTTAATAAACTCCTGAAGACAGAGCTCTTCAAAGAGCACTTACTCTCCTAACACCTCTAACACACTAACTACTTCTAACCTCATTTCCTTCTTCCCCTCCTTCACTCCTCTATCCCATTATTTCCCTTTGACCTCCTTTAAGCCCTATCTAAAAATGTTTTACCTTTAACTTTTACATTACATTTGTGCTTCACTATTGTAAGTCGCTTTGGACAAAAGTGTCTGCCAAATGTAATGTAATGTAAGAGGTAAACTCTTGAGATATCAGCAGTATATGGATGAGCATTGTCTTTGTAAAATAGTAGAAATGACAGTCCACGCCATCACACCAGGTCTTCTGGGCATGTGATGCGTAACAACAAATCTTGGCACTGACTGTGACGCCTCCACACACAGATTTGTTTGTCATCTCGACTCAGTTGACCACAAAGCGAGACTCATCACTGAAGATGACCCACTGCTGTCCTAAGTCACTTCATGACAGTCTGGCACAACTACCCACAAAGTTTGTTTTTGATGATGATAAAAAAATACATGTGATTATTGCATAATAATATGTGTTTAGAGGGAATCAAATTAAACAACAATCATATATTTTGTTTGCATTCCACAAAGTATTTAAAGTAGAAAACACTGTTCTGTACTAAAAATGTTTCTAATATGGAGGAAATGCTGCTGAAATCGAGTTCTTTAATGAAACCGTATTTAATATCTAACCCCGGCTGATTTGTGCTGCTTGTCCAGTGTTTGATATAAAGCAGTTGATATAATAAGAGATAATAATAATGAGAATTTGGGACTCTAAGTTCTGTAAGATGTTTAGGCTTCTGGAGCGTGGTTAATTTAATTCCAGGCTTTTGTTGCTTCCAATAAAACTTAGTGATTGCACTGTCAAGAGATATTCCACACAGTGCTGCAGTTATATTTCGGCTCCTGCAGCTTCTGAACTATTTAAGGTGGAATAGAAAATAATTTAAGGAAGAAGCTGGGGAATCATTTCAATGCTGTGGTCAAATATAGTGTCAGAAATTATTGCATTCATAATTTAATGATAAAAAAAGATTTGTGAGTAATGAGGGTAAGCAAATGTGTGGCTGATATACAGTAACTGGAGTCATAATGCTCATTGCTATCTTCCAGCCCACCAACAGTCAATTTCCACACCTTCCACCTGCCTCGTTTAAATAGCAACAGAGCTTCTGAATATATCTACACTGATGGCCATGGTGGACTGGAAGTGAGGTGAGTTCAGGTAAATTTTCTTTATTGCTATGTTGGCAATGGCAAACACAGGTGCGCAATATACACTCATCCTTAAAAACACAGTTGCATCAAAAGTAAATCAACCAACAGGAATGAAACTTGGTACGTAGTCATGCCAGAGTGTCACCTCTTCAATTTTTGTATTGAATACAACCAATGAATCTGGTGTGCTATTTCAAAAAGACAATGCTCATCCACACACTGCTGACATCTCAAGAGCTTACCTTGAAGATATTAAAGATACTATACCATAGTATTTGTTTCCAAATGCCATATTGTACTCTGCAACTGTGATGATGTGTTGATGCATGCACCTTGGTCTAAAAACCCATGTTATACTCTGGAAATAGAGTGTTGGTGTATGCGGCTCGGGCACAGTCCAATATTATACTCTGCAACCGGAGTATTGGTGCATGTGGCTTAGACAAAATCCCATATTATACTGTGCAACCAGAGTGTTGGTGTATGCATCTTGGTGTAAAAACCCATATTATACTCTGCAACCGTAGTGTTCATGAATGCAGCCTCGGACAAATCCCTTATTTTACTCTGCATCTAGAGTGTTGGTGGAAGCAGCTCTGCAAAATACCATATTATACTCTGCAACCGGAAGGTTGATGCATGCATCTTGGTCTAAAAACCCATATTAAGCGTTGATGCATGCTTCTCAGGCCAGATCACATTTTATACTCTGCAACAACAACAAAGTGTTGGTGCATGCAGCTTGGTCTAAAAACCTATATCATACTCTGCAACCGGAGTGCTTGTGCATGTGGCTCAGGCCAAATTCCATATTATACTCTGCAACCGGAGTGTTAATGCATGTGGCTCTTACCAAATCCCATATTATACTCAGCAACTGGAGTTTTGATGCATGCAGCTCTTACCAAATCCCATATTATACTCAGCAACTGGAGTGTTGCATCCATTTCAGGCCAAATCCCATATTATACTCAGCAACTGGAGTTTTTATGCATGTGGCTTGGACCAAATCCCATATTATACTCAGTCACCAGATTACAAATGAAAGTGGCTTCTGTCAAATTACACATTATACTCAGCAACCGGAGTGTTGGTGCATGCATCACTGGCCAAATCCCACATTACACCTGACAACTAGATTATGCATGAATACGGCTCGGGCCAAATCCAATTTTATACTCTGCAACTGGAATTTTGTTGCCTGCAGCTTGGGCTAAATCACATTTAATACTCTGCAACAACAACGAAGTGTTGGTGCATGCATCTTGATCTAAAAACCCATATTATACTCTGCAACCGGAGTATGGATAAACATGGCTTGGGCCAATTCCCATTTTATACTCTGCAACCGGAGTGTTGGTGCATGCATTCTGAGCCAAATCCCAAATTATACCTCGCAACCGGATTATGGATAAACATGGCTCGGGCAAAATCTCATAATATACTCAGCAACTAGAGTGTCGGAGGAGACAGCTCTGCAAAATACCATATTATACTCTGTAACCAGTGTTGAAGCATGCATCTTGGTCTAAAAACCCATATTAAGTGTTAATGCATGCTTCTTGGGCCAGATCCCATATTATACTCTACAATCGGAGTTTTGTTGCCTGCATCTCTGGCCAACTCCCATATTATACTCTGCGTCCATAGCGTCTGTGTTATTTGGGGACAGAAGAAGGTTAAAAGTTAAAAAGTCCTCACCCTTTGATCCCGGTGATGAGGAAGATCAGGTTGCCGTTGATCTTGGTGCAGTTGACGAACTTGTGGATGTTGCTGGAGTCCACGGTCTGAGCCATCTGTAAACTTCCTGTTCCTATTCCATCACACACTGAAACCCAGACACAACCCAGACACAACACAGACGCACGGCGTGAACACGACTCACGCAGACCTCACGCAGATTACCCGCTATCTCCAGCCGGCAAAACAAAACCAGCAGAAGTTCAGATAACTGCAGAACGCCGGGGTTTAGACCCCCGCTGACCACCTTACAGAGAAACCACTGTTCTGATCTGTGTTTACATTCAGCTAACGGCAAGCTGTGACTCCAGTTCAGCTACTAAAGTTAAAAAATCATCACTGCAAACATTAAAAAAGTGAGTTATCCTCATAAAACCTAGGGAATGAACATTGGGGTGTAGAAGAATTTAATGGATCTGCAGAGTCGTAAAGTAAAATATTGGGCCTCAAAGTCCCGTTCACACCTGGTTATTTTAGGTGGCTAAGACCTAGATTGGATCCTGATTAGATTTTAAACACATGCATTTACACTTAATAGTCAGTTGAGTTTTAGATTAGTCAGATTAATTGTTTATTTCGATAACTGTTTGCCGTTTCTGTTGTACTGAGAGGAGTTTTGTTTGTCGTCCAGGTCCTGAAGAAATGTATGTGTTTACACTACCATAATGGGGATTAAATTAGGTTTAGATTATCTACAGAAGTTGATTTGGATCTGTTTTACATACTGTGTAGTCTGTTATGTATGTCACTAAGTACTCCCAAGCTATTATACAAGCTTATGCACTATAAATACAGGATTCATAGGACATGTGTTTAAATAAAGGTAAAAAAAAAAATAAAGTAAGAAAAGGGGAGAGTTAATGGAGAGTAGTTGACCTTTTGAATTCTTACCTTTAGGGCAGATATCAGTGCAGGGGATGCACATTTTGACCTGGTTCTCTTCTACCTCCATCTTGTTGCTGGGGCAGGCTCGAACACAGGAGCTCTGGTCCACCACAAAGTTATCTGTGAAAAGAAAGTACAGAGCTTTTCAGCATTTTTTTTTATTATATACCAATATCTTTGGTATACTATTATCAGTTTTCATGACTTGTCTGCTGTTTTTAGTCATTATTACATTTTATATATACTAGTGCACCAGTTGAAAATGTGAAACTCATAAATAAAATAGATGTATTACACACAGAGTGATCTATTTTAAGCGTTGAATTCTTTTATTATTATTTGATACCTTTGTTTATACGATTTTCACATTACAAAGTTTCCCACAATATTAACATCAACAATGATACTGCAATTCAAACAGAAATAACAAAAACACAGCAAAAAATATATCCATATCCTAATCGTAACATTAGAGGGCACACTACAAAAAGTTCATGTGCATACAGCAGTCCAACAGGGTGGTGAAAAAAGAGAAGAAAAGAGTATGAGACTAAAATAAGCTACAGTTTTTAACCAAGTGTGTATTATCTAGGTATTCCAAAAATTGGGTTCGTTTATTTCTTTTATTGTCTTTAATGTCTTAGAGCCAATGAAAACCCAAAAATCAGTGTCTCAGAAAATTTGAATATTATATATATATATATATATATATATATTATAAGACCAATTGTTACTTTTGGTAAGCAGTGTGGGCAGTGTGCCAAGTCCTGCTGGAAAATGAAATTCGTATCTCCATAAAAGTTGTCAGCAGCATGCAGAAGCATGAAGTGCTGTAAGATTTTGTGGGAAAACAAAACTGCACTGACTTTAGACTTGATAATAAAACACAGTGGATCAACACCAGCAGATGACAGACATGACTCTCCAAACCATCACTGATAATCAGTAAATTTTACATTTCATTTAAAGAAAATCAAGGGATCAAAGTCTGAAGGAAGAGTGGAGAGACACACAGTCCAAGCTGCTCGAGGTACAGTGTGAAGTTTCCACCAATCAGTGATGGTTTGGAAAGACATGTCTGTCATCTGCTGGTGTTGATCCACTGTGTTTATAAATAGGCTGTATGTACAATGTTCCCCCCTGAGATGGCCCAATCTTTAACCCCTCATAATCCCACCACTACCATCCATATGTGGGCCAACATGGAACTCATGGACATAACTTTCTGATGCCCAATTGGGCTACCCATAAAGACCCCACATAGACCTCACATACAGGAGTTGGACAATTAAACTGAATCACCTGGTTTTAGAGCACAATAATTTATTGTGGTGACGGACAGTTCTGGTGGAAACAGGAGAGTTGAGGTGTACATTGAGTTCTGCAGTGATTTGATCAGCCGTGGTTTTATGTTTTTTGGATACAATCCGGGTTAGCACCCGAACATCCCTTTCAGACAGCTTCCTCTTACAGCGTCCACAGTTAATCCTGTTGGATGTGGTTGGTCCTTCTTGGTGGTATGCTGACATTACCCTGGATACCGTGGCTCTTGATGCATCACAAAGACTTGCTGTCTTGGTCAAAGAGGCGCCAGCAAGACGTGCACCAACCATTTGTCCTCTTTTGAACTCTGGTATGTCACCCATAACATAATGTTGTGTGCATTGCAATATTTTGAGCAGAACTGTGCTCTTACCCTGCTAACTGAACCTTCACACTCTTACTGCTCTTGCTGGTGCAATAATGTGCAATTAATGAAGATTGACCACCAGGCTGCTCCAATTTAGCCATGAAACCTGTTTCAGTTTCATTGTTCAACCCCTGTAAATATAGGCATGTTCTCATGTTCTCATGTTTTCTAGAGATACTCACGTGGGCACTTCTTGACGCAGAAAGCTCCGTAGGTGTACTTGGCTTTAGGGTTGTGCTCCAGCTGGAAGGTGGTCGGGTTGTAGACGAAAGGTTGAGGACACTGAGTAACACAAGCGCCGCTGTCGTTGAAGTTGGTGCAAGCCTGAAAATAATAAATAAATAACAAATAAAACAAAGCGAGACCAAGTGAGTCAGTTTCCTCTGGCCTGAATTCTGCAGTTCGTCAAAGGCGGACGCCAAGTCATTAGTCACATTTGTGAGTTATAATTAAAACTTTCTGTCGGAGCGAGAGCAAGCATAAGGTTGAGTTCAACGCCGCTCCCGGCAGCGGCAACACAATCGCAGCCATTGATCCAAGTCGTCATGCCAGGGGGCGAAATGTTACTCTAATTAAAAACTCTTGGCAGATGCTGCACATTATCAACTGTTGAAAGCAGCAATAACTGAAGATATTGGAAGTTCAGGCTCTGAAATTAACAAACAGATTCACTGGAAGAGCTGGAACTGCTGGAAGAGCTCGAACTGTGGTCAATAACAGAGAACCCATGATAATAAATGGAATAGGGGCCGTTTGGGACGCTGCTCATTATCCACACGCATGAAAAATTAAAACATACATCTGCAGGAGCTGCCGTGCATGAGTCCAACAGCACTGAAGTTTCCAAGAAGCTGCTACACATATATATAAATATACATAAATATATAAATATATAACTATATATACAGCCGTTTTGAATAAGAACTGCCTTTTGTATTATTCGTATAAAATAGTTTTATACCCAACAAAGTAACTATACTAGAAGTGTGCTGCTTACAAAGAACAGGAACAAGAAGCATATTTGTATTCTAATGTAAATATATTTAACATAATAAATGGAATAGGGGCCGTTTGGGATGCTGCTCATTACCGTGCATGAGTTTAACGGCACTGACGTTCCCAAGAAGCTGCTATATATATAAATATATATATAAATATATAAATCTATTACTATATAGACAGCCGTTCTGAATGAGAACTGACTCATTACTTTTGTATTATTCGTATGAACTGAGATTGAGATTGAGCTTTTCTGGAACTCTTGTGGGAAATAACAGCTTAGTAAAATATACATATAGTAGTATGAAGTCAATTATAGGATATAGTGTTAATTAACGCATTTAAATGTCCAAAAAAAAAATTAAGTAAATTTGTAACAAGTTAAAAATTGTAGTACAGTATATTAAAATATATATTTTTATATAAGCATATTTGTATTCTAACGTAAATATATTTAACATCGAAACACATACAAAATTAAAACAAGCATCTGCAGGAGCTGTCGTGCATGAGTCTAACAGCACTGAAGTTCCCAAGAAGCTGCTACACATATATTTATAAATATATATACACACAGCCGTTCTGAATGAGAACTGACTCATTACTTTTGCATTATTCGTATGAACTGAGATATTGAGCTTTCCTGGAATTCTTGTGGGAAATAACGGCTTAGAAGGAGATGGAGATAGAGAACCTATACTACTGTATGACTATAAAACTATAAACTAAAACTATGGGATGTCAGTTGCAATCAATGCAAATCCGAGTGGTCCAGTGAACGATCGTATTTTTCGCATTATAAGGTGCACTTAAAATCCTTTAATTTGCACAAAAATCGACAGTGCGCCTTATAATCCAGTGCAAGTTATGTATGAATTCTACCAGTCAGGTATTAAGGAGCAGTAAAGCCATTTTCTCTAAAGTACAGCATTATAAAGGTGAGTTTTCAGTAAAGTTTCTCCAGCACTAAGGCTGGAGCTGTATTAGCATTAGCAAATACTTTAAAAACTAAACTAAACTAAAACTAAAATTTAGCATCAGCACAATAAAAGTTATAAAATAATATAAAAGTGATGACCTACAAAGCAGTCGGTGTCTTTGGGTCCGGAGCATCCCCCGGCACACTCCCTGTGGCAGCAGTCACTGACGTACGGGCCGAAACAGCGCCCGTCACACTGCTCAGCACACACCATCTTCGTTACTGAAACACACACACACTTAAATTAAGTTGTGACAAAAGCAAATGTAGGACTGTAGTAATGACGATGTATTGGCATGTCAATTCTGTCATATATTTACGTTTTCTCCTGCGCTTATTTGTTTCTACTGAGAGCTCTTCTTAAGATGGTGTCCTATTATGTAAAAGAATGTAACTTTACGTTTCATAGACATGTGGTCACTGTGAAATACAACTGAACAGAAGTCACGTTACAGCAGTGTTTCTCAACCCTGTTCTTACATGTTATACTGCATATTAACACTGTTCTACATATTCTAGAGCTTCCTCTGCTTTAAAGGCATTTAATAAAGTAAGTGGTGGTATGATGTGTTTAATACACTGCTGGATATACATAATGATTAATTTAGGCTCCATAGGGGGCTAAGAGATTTTAACAGGTAAACTCAGTAAATGACTGTTTATTAGCTGATCAGCTGGATCAGGTGGAAAACACTATTTTGGGGCAGTGATCAGGGTTAAGAAACTGCTTTAAACTAAAACATAAAGTACTGTACTAAATTCTGACTATCCACTACATCTGGCTTCTATCTAACTAGTTAACTAAATGAATTTTCGTTCATTATAGCCCACAGTAAGTCCTGTAATCCTAAATTAAAAAACACAGTTTGACAAAATGAAATAGTAATTAGCTGATCAGGTTAAGTTAAGCTAACTCACTAACACAGCTGCAGTTTATTAATCACAGTGGGTTTAAACTGTGTGCTGATTCAGAGACGTGTATTTTAGTAAAATCTCCGTATATCCAGATCTGTTTTAAAATCAGCTGAAGCTGCTGCGTCCCGATCCCGCTGCTAAATCTCACAGCGAGGGGGCGGGGCTTCCACCACCAGCACACTGCCTCTCCTCCCCGCGTCGCAAAACCAGCAAGCTGATTGGCTGTTTCTACTGAGAGGCGGGAATTAATACATGAACTGGCTCCGTGATTGGTCCGGTCTGTCTCCTCATTAATAGTACAGCTGATCTGAGCGAAACGATATCATTTTTGGGGGGGACAAATCCACCTGTTTCTAATATTGGGTGGGACATGTCCCACCCATCCCCCCCGGTTCCTACGCCAATGCTGACAGCATCTATCAAAAGTGTCCTCTATAGATTGTGGCCGAGGCCAAGTTCAACTCCTACACCGTCCATCATAGAACAAGAACAACAATGCCAAGACCAGAACACTTAAATTCCTCTGTTCTCCAGAACACACGGCTGCAGCCTGTAATTACTTTAACTGTTTAAGTGCTGCGTGTCAACAGCTCGAACCCTCAGCCCTCTATCTGCCTCTCAGAGTCCCGCTGTAATTATCGCCCCCACAGCAGCGGGGCGCTGATGGAGCAAGGGCTCTGAAGCCGGGGGTCAGTTTCCCCCCGACCAGCACGTGGGAGATGAAGAGGGAGATAAAGAGAGAGGGAAGACCTTTCACTCGTTTGCTCAACAGCTGCCGAGTGTTTTCACCAACATCTTCAATGTGTCTTTTCTGTAGGCTAACGCCCACAAACCAGAGAAATAATCTCTCAACAATAGTTTAGTTTATAACAGGGAACAAAATACACAAACTTTAATCAGGTTTTGGTGATTTTAAGTAATATATTATAGTTCTACATCTCTGAAATATAAGGAATAATACAGTACCAGTCAAAAGTTTGGACACACCAATTATTCTGCAAATAAAAAGTGTTAAACAGAATAAAACAGAATATGTTTAAAACTTTAGATTCTTCTTTATCTTTGAGGACAGATGTGCAGACTCTTGGTGAGATTTTAATCTCAGTATCTTCATGAGGGAGAGTCACCTGGGATAGTTTTCTCAGCGTCTTGAAGGAAGGAGTTCCTGGAGGTGCTGAACAATAGTTGCTGCTTTTCCTTCACTTTGCTGTGAAGCTCCAGCTCATCCCAATTAAATCACCATCTCAGTTCATCAGGTTTAGATCAGGAGATTAATGTGGAGGACTAAAACATAACTCCATATGTGTACATTAATTATTTTAATGTATCTAATATTAATCTACAATGTAGAAAATAAATTAAATAAAGAAATAAAGAAAAACACTGAATGAGAAGGGGTGTCCAATAGTTTTAACTGGTACTGTATATTCCCATATATATTCCTAGAAATCCAGATTACCACCATTGTGGTCCAATTCCAAAGCTGTATCTTTGGCATATCAATGTAATTTAATAACTCAGCAGTGACAGTAATATAAATCAGGTTTATATTGTATATGATGGCGGTTTAGAGACTCACAGCTTTGGCACTGATCCTCTTGGTGACCCCAACAGCGTCCGTTACAGGACCGGTGACATCTCCGACCTGTGGAACAGATCCATCATCCTCAGTGTTAAACGCTTACTGATATATACTTATATAAAGTGAGACAGACAGAAAGACAGACACATAAACAGAGAGACAGATAAGGAGATTTGTGTCTTTAAAAGCGGCATTGCCATTGAATGCCTTGCACTGCTAGAGCTGCCCCAGTCAACTGTAAGTGAGAAATGTAATGACAGACATATAGTTAGACAGACAGACAGACAAATAGAAAGAGTTAGATAGACAGACAGACAGTCAGAAAGGCAGACAGACAGATAGACAGACTAATAGAAAGAGTTACACAGACAAGAAGAAGATAGTAGGAGCTAGACAGACAGACAAGCAGAAAGGCAGACAGACAGACTAATAGAAGAAGTTAGATAGACCGGCAGACAGAAAGGCAGACAGACAGACAGACTGATAGAAGGAGTTAGATAGACAGACGGAAAGAAAGGCAGACAGACAGACAGACTAATAGAAGGAGTTAGATAGACAGACAGACAGAAAGGCAGACAGACAGGCAGACTGATAGAAGGAGTTAGATAGACAGACAGACAGAAAGGCAGACAGAGGGACAGACAGACTGATAGAAGGAGTTAGATAGACAGACAGAAAGGCAGACAGACAGACAGACTGATAGAAGGAGTTAGATAGACAGACAGAAAGACAGACAGACTGATAAAATAAATAGATAGACAGACAGACAGAAAGGCAGACAGACAGACAGACTGATAGGAGTTAGATAGACAGAGAGACAGACAGACAGACAGACTAATAGAAGGAGTTAGATAGACAGACAGACACAAAGGCAGACAGACAGACAGACTATTAGAAGGAGACAGACAGACAGACAGAAAGGCAGACAGACAGACTGATTGAAGGAGTTAGATAGACAGACAGACAGAAGGGCAGACAGACAGACAGACTGATAAAATAAGTTAGATAGA
Source organism: Astyanax mexicanus (assembly GCF_023375975.1). Classification (NCBI taxonomy): domain Eukaryota; kingdom Metazoa; phylum Chordata; class Actinopteri; order Characiformes; family Acestrorhamphidae; genus Astyanax; species Astyanax mexicanus. The sequence goes on along the minus strand of NC_064428.1, from coordinate 11,428,386 downwards.
CAGACAGACAGACAAAAAAGGCAGACAAACAGAAAGACTGATAGAAGGAGTTAGATAGACAGACAGAAAAACAGACAGACAGACAGATAGCGGACAGACAGACAAATAGATAGATAGATAGATAGATAGATAGATAGATAGATAGATAGATAGATAGATAGATAGATAGATAGATACAGACAGACAGACAGAGAGATAGGCCGACAGACAGACAGACAGACAGACAGGTGAAGACTCTAAACTGTGCAGCAACAGATTCAGAGTTTCTGTCTCTGACTTTACTTTATCTGCAAGATGTTTCAGCTGTAGGTAGGAGTGTGTAATAGAGTGTAGGACAGTGAGAGATTAAACACAGCGTTTAAAAACTCCAGCAGCACTGCTGCATCTGATCTACATGCTCCTATACTCAGTGTGGTGTAGGGTGTAGAAATAAGGCTGTAATGCAATGCTTGATCGGTATATAACATATAACACATCCAAACTCACATATTACATACAGATTATGAAGAGGATAATTTACTCTAAATGTTTTATATACATTATAAATCACTTTTACTTTAATTACATTATGCAACTAACATTTTCTCCTTTAATAAACAGTAAGATTTGTGGAAGTGATGCCGGCACATGATGATGAACGCTTCCAGTTGATGTAAAGTAGGACCTGACACCATCTTCACACCACCGTCATCCCGCCCTCTCTCTCCTCCATCCTGCTGCCATTTGTGTCTAATTGAGTGTCGAGTAATTATGAAGCACTTGTGCTGCTGCGACAGAGAGTAACCCCTCAGCACTTAAACTCCTTTAATGAAGAGTAATTATTTTCTGACAGACTCGGTTTTAGTCAAGGAGACACACACACTCAAACAACTACCACCCCTCCTGCACATCTACACACACTTCAGAATGAGCCTCTAGAGGTTTGGAGGTGAACGTCAACTAGCGACGCTCTACAGCTACCACCGGAAGCAAATTAACATTTTTAGCAACAAAAGAAAAGTAAAATTGTAATTAACCACATTTTTTGGAAAGCTGAGTTCAATTTCACTAATTATGATATCCAGCCTTCCCGAGACTAACCAGCCTATAGAAATTATTCCAAAAGGGCATGGACAACTCATCCAAGAGGTCCCAAAATAACTAAGGAGACTAAACTAACTAACCTAGCCCTATATGGAAAAAAAATATTGCCCCCCCCATGAATTAACTGTGATTTTTTGTAAAGCTACTACCACACCCAGTAACCTGCCAACCAAAATGACTCCAAAAGGGCATGGACAACTCATCTAGGAGGTCCCAAAAGAACACAGAAGATACACACACACTCTACACACACTTCAGAATGAGGCACACACACACACTCAAACAACTACCACCCCTCCTGCACATCTACACACACTTCAGAATGAGCCTCTAGAGGTTTGGAGGTGAACGTCAACTAGCGACGCTCTACAGCTACCACCGGAAGCTTCAAAATTAACATTTTTAGCAACAAAAGAAAAGTAAAATTGTAACTAACCAATTTTTTTGGAAAGCTAAGTTAAATTTCACTACTTACGATATCCAGCCTTCCCGAGACTAACCGACCTATAGAAATTACTCCAAAAGAGCATGAACAACTCATCCAGGAGGTCCCGAAAGAACACAGAAGATACACACACACACTTTACATACACTTCAGGCTAAACCTCTAGAGGTGAATGTCAACTAGCGACGCTCTACAACTACGACTGTAGACATTTTTGAGCAACAAAAGAAAGTAAAATTTTTATAAACTCAGAAAGTTATAAACCTACACTAATGTGAGACAATAATCTTCCCCCTATTAATTAACTGTGATTAACCACATTTTTTGGAAAGCTCAGTTCAATTTCACGACTTACCACACCCAGCCTTTCCAGGTGTAACTGGGCTAACATTTACTATAAAAGGGCATGGGCAACTCATCCAGGAGGTCACAAAAGAACCCAGGTGAAACACACACTCAAACAACTACCACTCCTCCTGGACATCTACACACACTTCAGGCTGAACATCTAGAGGTTTGGAAAATTAATACTTTTTAGCAACAAAAGCAAAGTAAAATTGAAATTAACCACATTAGCCTATAGAAATGACTTCAAAAGGGCACGGACAACTCATCCAGGAGGTCCCAAAAGAACATATATTATAATGTATGTAGATGCAGATTTCTTTTTTCAGCAGGACTTGGCACACTGCCCACACTGTCAAAAGTACCAATTGGTTTTATATAATATTCTAATTTTCTGAGACACGGATTTTTGGGTTTTCAATGGCTGTAAGCCATAATCATCAACAATAAAATAAATAAATGCTATTCTTTAAGTTGTACCTGTATGCATACACAAGGAAAAGCATAGATTCATAGATGTGACAGCTTGGAAAGATACTCACATGAGTTTCCGCTGTTGTTGGACGGGACCACCAGCAGTTCAGCTCGAGGGTTATATACGATGTCCTGCCAGTGGATGGTGTCCGCATGACACAGGAACTTATTCTGATCCACGTAAACCCCACCATTCAGAATTTCTGATACAGGAAGATAAAACAATAGTACAGCATTAGTTCTGTATACTGTATTTTATTACTAGCAGATAACAAATGCGTCATAACAGTCCTCTGGACACAGAAATCTCTTTCATATTTAAAGCCATCACAGGACTAGTGCTTCTGCTGATTGGTTGCAGTGTGAGGAATAGCTCCACCCATTTCCTTCCAGACTCCAATTCCTCTTTACAATAAAATGAATTAGTTAAAACTAACCCCACTGTCTGGAGGCTGTACTTTACTCTAGTTCACTCAACACAGTACAAGACCTTCAATCTTAGTTTAAAGATTTATTTAGATAGATGTATTATTTTAATCACATTTCTAGATGATTTCTATGGTAAATGTTATTTATAGTTATGATCAAAAGTGTTTGCAACCATAAAAATTAAATATTTCTCTTAGAACAATATTGCAATAACAGCTCAAAGTCTCTCAAATTTGAAAGGTTTCTTCTTACAACAGCAATTTTAAGAACTGAAAGCTTCAAATCTTAAAATTTTAAGTAACAAAATAAAAGAAACGTAAAATTGTTGGAAGCAGGGATTGTAATAAACCTGGACCTATGTGAGAAAATAACCCCCCACCATGAATTAATTGTGATTAACCACATTGTTTAATTTCACTTCTTATGGCACCCAGCCTTCCAAGGAGTAACTGGGCTAAAAAAAATACTCCAAAAGGGCATGGACAACTCATCCAGGAGGTCCCAAAAGAACACAGGAGATTTAATAACTCCCCCCATGGATTAACTATGATTAATTTGGAAAGCTACTACCACACCCAGCCTTACCAAAAGAGATCTTAGCTACAGGGCCATGGGTAAAAATATCTGTTTTTAACAACAAAGAAATTATTTATTATGAATCTAAAGAAACATATATATCAAAACTGTGAAGTAAATTCTACTTTAAGCTTGTTTAACTACTTAACAATCAGTTTTAAACTGTAACCAGCACTGGGGTGTGTCCTGCACTCTACACTATATTTCATCATCATCATTATTATTATTATTATTATTATTATTATTATTATTATTATTATTATAAAAATAGGGTGGATATGATGGAGCAATGATGGAGCTCGAGTTCATGGAGTGAACTGAAGGTTATATTGAGTGTTCTGCATTAATATGCGTTTGACTTTTTTAATACACAGTCAATAAAATTACTTTTAAAAAAAAGTAATTTGGTGTGATTTAAAGAAAAGCATTAGACACGCTAAAAACAGACGCTGTTTAAAGCAGACGAGCAGCGATGAGCTTCAGGATCAAAGAAACTGAGAGAAATAAGTATTAATAAGTCATTCAGAGGGCAGCAGCTCCTTATTTCACCTCATACAAACATTAATAGTAATAAAAATAGTGGAAATTGCCTTTATTTTAGAACAGTTTCACAATATTAACCCTTTTTAATATTTAATATTCACTGATCAAGCATAACATTATGACCACTTCCTTGATTCAACACCCCTTGTCCATCTTACCACATCTACTGATCATATAGGACACTTTGTAGTTCTATAATTACAGACTATAGTTGTGCTAGGTGGCTGTTGTGGTATTCCAGGTGTTTCCTATGTGGTAGCTAAATTATGCCTACTTGGTTATAATAGTTTTCCTAGGTGGTTGATGTGGTAACTATGGTGGTTACTATGGAATAGCTAAATGGTGGTGACATTGGTTTGTATAATATATCTAGGTGGTTGCTGTGTTATTCCAGATGGTTCCTAAAGAGTAGCTAAATGGTGGCCACTTACGTACTACAGTGTTGCTAGGTGGTTGTTGTGGTATTCCTGGTGGTTCCTATGGGATAGTGGTATGGTGGCTACATAGGTAAAATAGCATTGCTAGGTGGTTGTTGTGGTATAGTTGTTTCTATGGTGTGTCTATTGATGTGTCATTTCCAGTGGTTCCTATGGTATAGCTAAATGGTAGATGTACTGTATGAATCTTATAGTGTTGCTAGGTGGCTGCTGTGATATCCCAGGTAGATACATGAGTACTATAGTGTTGCTAAGTGGTTGATGCGGCATTCCAGGGCATACCTGGGTATAATAGTTTTCCTAGATGGTTGATATGGTATTCCAGATGGTTCCTATGGTATAGGGGATATGATGGCTACATGGGTAAAATAACATTGCTAGGTGGTTGTTGTGGTACCCCTGGTAGTTCTTATGGTATAGGGATATGGTGGCTACATGGGTAAAATAACATTGCTAGGTGGTTGTTGTGGTACCCCTGGTAGTTCTTATGGTATAGGAATATGGTGGCTACATGGGTAAAGTAATGTTGCTATGTGGTTGTTGTGGTATTCAAAGTGGTTCCTATGGTATTGGGATATGGTGGCAACATGAGTAAAATAGCGTTGCTAGGTGGTTGTTGGGGTAGGATAAGTGGTTCCTATGGTATATCTAAATAATGGAAACATGGGTGCTCTATAGTATTGTTAGGTGTTTGCCAGGTTGCTATGGTGCTCCAGGTGGTTGCTGTGATGTTGCTAGATGGATACTAGTATTGTTAGGTAGTTGCTGTGGTTTTTCAGGTGAATGCTATTTCTGGTTTCACTGAAATAACATCCTGTCATACTGTAAAGATTATTTGAGCATTAGTTAAAGCTTTCAAACATCTGATTTTTCCAAACATTTGCTTTAGTTTTACAGCTCGGAGATATAAAAACACTTTCTGAAATTTCTCTACGACGCTCTGCAAGAGTTTTCACTGATCTTTGATGTTGGAGATCACACGTTTATGTGGATGCTGGATTAATATTTCACCCGTCTGCCATCTTTGTTTGATCAATCCCTCATGGCCTTGATGTACTGGATTATTTATTTCCCCCCAATTCCAGACATCACAGCATGTATTCATGAGGAAGGCAACTTGAGTAAGTGCTCTCAAGAACTTCCATCTATTCCATCCAAAACACTGTTTATTTTATTAATAAAGTTTGAAAAAGTAAAAGCTTTCAAGGTTTCAAGTGTTCCTTCACTGTTTCCCTGTAAATACCCTCAATAAAATGATCAAAACTGATTCTACTGATGCTGGCCCAAACTAGTAAAAGGATGAGGAAGGGGTTAAGGGGGATAAGGGGTTCTTCAAAAGGTTCCTCAAAGCACCTTAAGTGGTTCCTGAAAAGTTGCTATTTAAAGAACCCCTAAAAGTTCCTAAAAGTTACTCCTTTGACCTGACGTCCACATGTGTGGACATCACATTTTGGGTTGTCCAGCCCACAGCACTAAATTTTTAACACAAGGGCTCTACAAGGGCCATAATACTGTCACCTAGTGGTGGCAGAAGAGTTTAACACATTACCGTTTTGATTTTGTTCAGAAATGTACTGCTAGATGGTGGTGGTATACTGTAAGGAGGAGGTTGCTATGGGTATACTGTAAGGAGGAGGTTGCTATGGGATTTCAGGTGGTTGGTATAGTGGTAGACCCTGTGGTTTTGTTAAGCAGTTTCTAGATGTGACTAATATGGTGTTGGAGGTTGCTATGGTAAAGTATTTCAGGTGGTTGCTATAGTGTTTCGCTTTATTGGATTCTATGGTTTTGTTAAGTGGTTGCTAGATGGTGATGGTATAGCATTAGAAGAAGGTTTCCATGGTATTTCAGGTGGTTGATATAGTGGTGGATTTTATAGTTTTGTTAAGTGGTTGACAGATGTTGCTAGTACAGTGTTAGAAGGAGGTTGCTATGGTAAAGTATTTTAGGTGCTTTCTATAGTAGATTATTGGTGTCCTTTATGATTTTGTTAAGTGGTTGCTCGATGGTGCTAGTATTTGAGGTGGTTGCTATAGTGTTTTTCTTGGTGGATTCTATGGCTTTGTCTAGTGGTTGATAGATGTTGCTTGTATATTGTTGTAAGGAGTTTGCTATTGTATTTCAGGTGGTTGCTATAGTGTTTTGCTTGGTGGATTCTATGGTTTTGTTAAGTGGTTGATAGATTGGGGCTACTACAGTGTAAGGAGGAGGTTGCCATGGTATTCCAGGTGGTTGCTATAGTGTTTTTCTCAGTGGATTCAATGGTTTTGTTAAGTGATTGCTAGATGGTTCTAGTATAGTGTAAGGAGGAGGTTGCTATGGTACAGTGTTTTAGGTGGTTGCTATAGTGTTTTGCTTGGTGGATTTTATGGTTTTGTTAAGTGGTTACTGGATGGTGCTAGTATAGCATCAGAAGGAGGCTGCTATGGTACAGTGTTTCAGGTGGTTGATATAGTGTTTTGCTTAGTGGATTGCATGGTTTTGTTAAATTATTGATAGATAGTGGTAGTATAGCATTAGAAGGAGGTTGCTATGGTATTTGAGGTGGTTGCTACAGTGTTTTGCTTGGTGGATTCTACGGTTTTGTTAAGTGGTTGCTAGATGGTGCTAGTACAGTGTTAGAAGGAGGTTGCTATGGTATTTCATGTGGTTCCTAAAGTGTTTTGCTTGGTGGATTCTATGTTTTTATAAATGGTTTTTATATGTTGCTAGTATATTAATTACTATTTTATTAATTGTATATTAATCATTAATTGGTTTATAGATAGTGGTGGTGGTATAGCATTAGAAGGAGGTTGCTATGGTATTTGAGGTGGTTGGTGTGGTGTTGACAGATAGTTCCTTTAAATTCTTAATTACACAATCAGACCAAACCATTTTTTTTCAACTTTTTACAACTTTACACTTTAGAAGTGTTGTGAGAAGGAATGGTAACATTATAAAGTAGCAAATACTTCACTGTCCCAAATTTGTTCAGAATGTAGAAATGGATGTACAGTATATTAATAAATGACGTAATTAAGCAGATAAAATATGAAATATATTGGGTTTATACTGTCTGTAATCAAATAATGTTCAAATTCATATTTTTGGGTTGTAGTAAAAACATCTTTAATAAATAAAGCTAAAGAAATAGTGAATAAATCATTATTACTTATTTTATTTTCCAAATTCTTAATTACACAATCAGACCAAACCATTTTTTCAAAGAGTTAGACCGATAGCAACATCCTTAAAACTGTGGGATTAAAATTTGCCAGAAAAAAAAAATATATATATATAAAAATATAAATGGTATAGTAATTAAGTTAATTAGGAATTAATTCATGATTTAGGTTTAAACTGGACTGGACTGTTGGTTTAAAGCCAAAGCTAAGCTAAGTCTCAGTTGGACAGCATGGTGTGGAGCTGTTATCATGTTTCTCAGCTAAAAGAGCTTCTAAACATGGTTTTAATGTAATTTACTGTGGTTAAATAAAGGTTACAGGAAAGGTCTCATTCAGAAGCTTCATGTATATGGTTTAATTATGCAGCAGGACTGAACGTGCAGTGAATACTCTTCTGTTAATTCCCAGAATTCCCCACAACTACAGCTCTCTGACAATATACATTAATTATCCACTGTACTGCGTTTTTATGCTATTTATGAGCCGTTGTGGCTGGTTTACACAGTGCAAAAGTATTCAGCCCCCTTTACTCTGAAACCCCTAAATAAAATCCAGTGTAAACAATCAATTACCCTCAGAAGTAATTAATTAATAGAGTTAATCCAGCTGTGTGTAATTTAGTCTAAATACAGCATAAATACAGCTGTTCTGTAAAGGCCTCAGTGGTTTGTTAGTGTGTTTTTTCCACCTTAAATGCATTGCCTCAGTAACTGTTGCTGCCCTATTTAAGGTGGACCAGATTTTTTTTTCTAAATCTATCCTAAATTGAATCAGACTCAGTGGTAAGGCTAAGAGGTAAAATGGAATTGGCTCTTTCTTGGAATTTTCCAATGAAAATTCATTGTAACAAATGATGATCACTTTAAAGATACAACAAAAATGGTAACGAAAGAAATCTAAGGGATCAGAATACCTGGCAACATGCTTAGCTTTCTCTCCCTCACCTCCATCACAGCTCTGCTGTCGCCCGGGGGGGTTTCTGCTGGCCGTGAGAGGAGGGGACCACCCCAATCAAACTGCCCGCGGCACTGTTTCCCTCTGCCCACTTCACACGTCCAGAGCCCCGGCCATCAAACCCGACATGCTTCCACTAAACTGCTGAATTTTGTAAGAATGGTCTGAAATATTAAAGCTAAAAACAGCTCAGTTTCCCGTTTCTCCTGATTGGAAATGAAGTAAATGAGTGTTTCTCAATGGTGAAGAAATGCAGAGCTCTCAGGGTCCCACAGAGAGGTCTAGAGAAAGTTTATAAAAGGACCAATTAAAAGAATAAAGTCCAATACCTGGAGTAGATTCTCTATTTACAGTGCCTTGCAAAAGTATTCAGCCCCCTTGAACTTTCCAACCTTTTGCCACATTTCCTATTCGGTAACATTTTACATTAAGTGTTGACTAACTAACATGAATGAATGCTTTAGTTACCACGAATAAGACATGAGGTAATACATTAACAATGCTTAGATAATGTTAATTAAACACGGAACTACAGCATTAATTAATGTTACTTTCACATTACAAGTGAATCATTTGTTAAGATGAACAATAACTAATATACTTTATTATTAGATACTTCACTAATGTTAGGTAAACAAGTAACAACTGCATTAGTCATTTTCTTGTGTGCTGCAGTTATGAATACGGTAATCGTGAGCTCCGCCCACTTCTCTACCACAATACAGAGTTACTATATTCACTAATACCACTTACAACTTTACTACTGTACACAACACAAGCCTTATTATGTTCACCATGACCAGAAGAAGCTCCGCCCACTTCTCTACCACAATACAGAGTTACTATATTCACTAATACCACTTACAACTTTACTACTGTACACAACACAAGCCTTATTATGTTCACCATGACCAGAAGAAGCTCCGCCCACTTCTCTACTACAATACAGTTACTATATTCACTAATACCTCTTACTACAACTTTACTACTGTACACAACACAAGCCTTATTATGTTCACCATGACCAGAAGAAGCTCCGCCCACTTCTCTACTACAATACAGAGTTACTATATTCACTAATACCACTTACAGCTTTACACTTTAGAAGTGTTGTGAGAAGGAATGGTAAAATTATAAAGTAGCAAATACTTCACTGTCCCAAATTTGTTTGGAATGTAGAAAGGGATGTACAGTATATTATTAAATGACGTAATTAAGCAGATAAAATATGAAATATATTGGGTTTATACTGTATATTGGGTTTATAATGTTCAAATTCATATTTTTGGGTTGTAGTAAAAACATCCATAATAAATAAAGCTAGTAAAGAAGCTAGTAGAAATAGTGAATAAATCATTCTTTCTTTTATTTTCCAAGGTAAAAATGGTTTCAATCTGCAGGTAATGTCCTGATAGCATGAGGTTTGGGAATGAAAGATAAGTGCAGAAGAACTGTCATCCATTTGGGTCATTCTGAGTTCAGACTGGTAACGGCAGATAAAGGAAGTCTTCAGAGGTGGCTGTAAAAGATGTCATTTATTCAGAGTAAATGATGCGTATATGAGACTGTGTACTTTTTGATAAATGGCCTTGAACTGAAAACTTTTCTGGAAACAGGCTGTGAATGCAAACGTGGCTTTTGGGTTATGGGTTGGATATGAATATGATCATCTGTAGCATCAGTGTAAAGCCACTGAAATACAGGAACAAGAACTACTCAACTAAGTAAAGACTAAAATACTTTAAGAAGAAATGAAGCTCTGTCAATCCAAAACACTTCAAGAACTTTGAAAATATCCTCAGGTGCAGACACCGCAAAGACAATCAAATACATTATGATAAAACTGGTTCTCATCAGGATTCTTGTTTAATGTTTTCCTTATTGTAGATTTGTTGAAAATGTTAGCATGTGCCAGAGATTTCTGTAAGCCTTCAGCTGACACTCTAGGATTCTTCCTCACCTCATTGAACACGTTGTGCTGTGCTCTTGCAGTCATCTTTACAGGACTTTACCACGCCTAGGGAGAGTAGCAGCAACAGTGCTGAACTTATCGTGTCTTACCGTGGGCACGTGAACATCAAGGCTTTTAGAGATACTTTTGTAACCCTTTCCAGCTTCACGCAAGTCAGCAATTGTTGAATGTAGGTCTTCTGAGAGCTTGATCTTTTGTGCTGAGAGGCGTGATTCACATCAAGCAATGCTTCTTAAAAGCAGCAAACTGTTTTATAGGGCAGGACAGCTTTAATCAACACATCTCAACACAATCACATCCTGGTTCCAATTAGCTCTTAGCTAGTCGTTAGCCGAGGGGTTCACATACTTTTTTCCCCATTCACTGTGAATGATAACATGTTATGTTCAATAAAACCTTGCAAACATATAATTTTTGTGTGGTATTAGTTTAAGCAGACTGTGTTTGTCTATTGTTGTGAATTATATAAAGATCAGAACACATTTAATGATCAATTTATGCAGAAATCCAAGTATAATCCCAAATGGTTCACATACTTTTTCTTGCAACTGTAAATGTTGTGATTGTAAATACAGTATAAATGTAGAGGAACGTACCGGTGAGGTTCTTGAGGCCGAGCTGCCGGAGGCCGAAGTATCCGTCTCGTCTGTAGTTGAGGAAGATGGCCAGAGCGTATCGACCTTCGTAGAGTTTGGTGCCGCGGATGATTCTCAGATTCTCCAGAGGAAGATAATCAAACTGATTCAGAGCCACCAGAACGTAGCCGGTCACCTCTCTGATCGACTGTACAAATAAAACACCAACAACAAGGAGAGAAATCAGAACAAACACCAGAACTCTGGCCACTTTATTAGAAACACCTACTTTATTATCTTCTGCTTCCAGAACGGCCAGAATAACCTTTATCAGTTTAATTTTCTGAACAGTTGACCCAAAATGTAAGGTAGTTTTTTTTATTTTTTACATTTAGTTAAGTGAAGAAGAAATGGGCTTTTACCGTTTTTACAATAGAATTTTTTTATATTGTGTTTATATTATTATTTATAATAATATTTATATTTTTACTTCAGGAAAAATGAAAAATACATATATTTTAAATTTAATTTATTTATTTTTGTGCGTCTTGTACCAATATTAAGTTGAATTATACTATTAAATTTCTGATTAAAAATGCAAAAATGGAAAAATCAGAGAACTGAGATTTTTTGTTTGTTTGTTTTGTTGTAATAGCTAAAATTCTATTCATGAAAGGAATAATTGACTAAACAAAAAATTGGGAAAATTGATGAAAACACATTTTATCAATATACTAAATGGGAAAAAATAAATAATGAGGTTTTACATCAAATATCTTGCCTCAAATAATCAGAAAATAGAACAAGGTGTCATCTCAGATTTTTTTTAACAGAGGTGTACATTTAAAAACTAAAAAACGTTCTTAAAAAGAAAATACAGAAATAAAAAGGATGTTAAAGGGTTAATGCTGTGGATTAATTATTAATAACACGTGTCTCTGAGGGACTGAGGGAACAGTTATGAACTGTGTGGCGTCTATTGTTGCTGCAGTTTTGCATGATTGTTATATTTATATTAAAAAGTTGAATAAAAGTTGCAGGCAGTGATTAGAGAGTCAGGCGTGTGATGAAGTGCAGCTGATAACAGGCAGAAACTACAGTTCCCTGCGTCCTCCTGACACCACATACAATACAGTGAGAAATGACAGTGCTGCAGTGTGTAATTACCCAGATTATACCTTCCCCTTTTCACCAGTGTTATTAAAGAAGAGGTGCTGTGTGGAAAATAACCCCGGGGCTGAGGAGGTTTTTTTCTGCATAACAAAACCAGAGTAATTGGCAGCTGTGTTTCTGCACGGGTTCAGGATCTACAGGTTAATGACGGGTCACAGCAGATAAGAACAAGAATAAAACATAAAGCTTTTTATTTCATTTACTTTAAACCAGCTAAAACTTTCTTTATCAGCTGACCAAAATTTGCTGGACTCTTCGAAAAAGTACGTTTTTTAGTGGCTATTGGTTTTACATACAGAAATTCAGAAAAGTACGGAGACCCTAAGGTGACATCATGTACAAAAAAAGTGGGAATGAAATACTTAGATGTAGGAACGAGATCATTAAGGCGTGGCCACAACTTATTAAGGCGTGGGAACAAGTTAATCAAATCTAGCCGGAGAATAATAAAAATGTAAATTAATGCTCATGAAGAAACAGAATATTACATTAAAGCTCCTTTAATCCAAGGAAAATCTTTAGTAAAAAAAGTTAAAGAAACTTAATTTGCATACTAAAAGCTGATTGGCTCAGATGCAGACAGTATGCAGACCCGTCTTCCTTCCATAGGCAGTCAGATTGAGCGAAACCCCCGAGAACTGATCACTTTGTTAACTGTGAAATAACTGCTGCTAAAAGTGGCTTTATGTTCAGCGTCATCCGCATTTGTGAAGATATTCTATGTCTATGTTTCATCAAGAAATCACTTAAATAGAACCTGTATAAAACATGGAACACTGGTGAACCTTCCCAAGAGTGACTGACCGATGGAAATTACTCCAAAAGGGCATGAACAACTCATCCAGGAGATCACAAAAGAACCCAGAACAACATTTAAAGAACTGCAGGTCTGGGTGAAAATTAACAGAACAGCCCGTCTCACATTTGCCAATAAACATCTTGATGATGTCCCAAAACCTTTGCCTAAATGCTGAAGTCTAAAAATGTTCATCTAAAATGATGAAATGCTAAAACTTTTGTCTGATTTAGCAGGGTCCAAAAACCTTTGCCTAAATGCTAACATCCAAAAACCTTTGACTAAACGCTATCATCCAAAAAAACTTTGGCTAAATGCTAACATCCAAAACATTTGGCTAAATGCTAACATCTAAAAACTTTTGGCTAAATGCTAACATCCAAAACATTTGGCTAAATGCTAACATCCAAAAACCTTTGGCTAAATGCTAACATCCAAAAACATTTGGCTAAATGTTAATATTCAAAAACATTTGGCTAAATGTTAATATTCAAAAACATTTGGCTAAATGTTAATATTCAAAAACATTTGGCTAAATGTTAACATCCAAAAACATTTGGCTAAATGTTAACATCCAAAAACATTTGGCTAAATGTTAACATCAAAAAACATTTGGCTAAATGCTAACATCCAAAAACATTTGGCTAAATGCTAACATCCAAAAACATTTGGCTAAATGTTAACATCCAAAAACATTTGGCTAAATGTTAACATCCAAAAACATTTGGCTAAATGTTAACATCAAAAAACATTTGGCTAAATGCTAACATCCAAAAACATTTGGCTAAATGCTAACATCCAAAAACATTTGGCTAAATGTTAACATCCAAAAACATTTGGCTAAATGTTAACATCCAAAAACATTTGGCTAAATGTTAACATCCAAAAACATTTGGCTAAATGCTAACATCCAAAAACATTTGGCTAAATGTTAACATCCAAAAACATTTGGCTAAATGTTAACATCAAAAAACATTTGGCTAAATGCTAACATCCAAAAACATTTGGCTAAATGTTAACATCCAAAAACATTTAGCTATATTCTGAAGTCAAAAAAAAGGTCAAAAGCTGATGGAGGAGATAATAATAAAATTCCACGAATGGAAGAAGAACAAGAAAAAAAAAGAAGAAGAGTTTATCGTCATCCACATTTGTGAACATGGTAATTATTTTATAAATGTATTTTTTGTTTGTATAAACAAGTGAAACTACGTTCTATGTCTATGTTTAATCAAGAAATCACTTAAATACAACCCGTCTGAAGACCAAAATTACTCCAAAAGGGCATGAACAACTCATCCAGGAGGTCCCAAAAGAACCCAGAACAGCATTTAAAGAACTGCAGGATGCCACTATGAGCAGGAGGTCGCAGGTTCGAACCCCCCGCTCACGCATTTACCATCGAGCTGCCAGCGCTCAGAGGGAGCAAAATTGGCCCTGCTCCATCCGGGTGGGAGGGATCACTCCTAGGATGATGTCCACAGCACAGGGCGTCTGTGAGCTGATGTATCAGAACCGAGTTGCTGCGTTTTCCTCCGAGCGTTAGTGCTGTGATGCTATTCGGCAATGCTGCCTCAGCAGCAGCTCGAAAAGAAGCGGTGGCTGACTTCACATGTATCAGAGGAAGCATGTATTAGTGTTCATCCTCCTGCTGTGTTGGGGCATCACTAGTGATAGGAGGAGTCCTAATGAGTGGGTTGGGTAATTGGCCGTGTAAATCGGGGAGAAAATGGGAAACATTTTAAATAAAATTATACAAAAAAAAAAAAAAGAACTGCAGGATCTCACTCGCCTCAGTTAAAATCCTGAAGGAGAATATCCGTCCATCTGCTTGTGATCTTAAGCTCAGGTGTACTTGGGTTCTGCAGCAGGACAATGATCCAAAAAACACAAACCTCTAAAGTTCACCTCTGAATGGATTAATAAACTAAATGAAGGTTTTGGAGGGTCTAGTTAAAGTCTGGATGATTGAGATGCTGTGGATGATCTTAAACAGGACGTTTATGCTGGAAAATCCTCCAATGTGTCTGAATTAAAACTGTAATTCTGTAAAGAAGAGTGGAACAAAATTCCTCCACAGAGATGAGAAAGACTCGTTATCAGTTATCAGTAACACTTGATTGCAGCTGTTGCCGCCAAGAGTAAAGAGCACAACCAAGTTATTAGATTACACTAGAGACCACTTAAAAATGATGAGTTTCTTTGATTTTACCAAATTAAAAACCTCTGGAATTTAATCAAGAGGAAGATAGATGATCACAAGCCATCAAACCAAACCGAACTGCTCTTGAAGTTTTGCACCAGGAGTAAAGCAGCATAAAGGTATCCAAAAGCAGTGTGTAAGACTGGTGGAGGAGAACATGATGCCAAGATGCATGAAAACTGTGATTAAAAACCAACCAGGGTTATTCCACCAAATATTGATTTTTTCTGAACTCTTAAAACTTTATGAATATGAACTTGTTGTTTTCTTTGCATTATTTGAGGTCTGAAAGCTCTTTTTTGTTATTTTCTGCAAATAAATGCTCTAAATGACAATATCTTTATTTGGAATTTGGGAGAAATGTCTGTAGTTTATAGAATAAAACCATAATGTTCATTTTACTCAAACATAAACCTATAAATAGAAAATCCAGCCTCTAGCTCTGACCCTGTAGGTTACATTCTTTCTATTTGAGTTTCAGAATAAGAGCTTCCCCCTGGACTCCTTCAGTTCCAACCACAGCAATTAGCAACAGCGCTACACAAAAAAAAACAACTGCATACAGTCCAAACCGTCTCCTAAACCTGATTCCTGCGTTCCTCTCCGTGTCCTGAGGCTGGAGCTCCTCTTTTCAGCATTCCTGACCTGAACATCAGGGCTACAGGACTGCAGGATGCTGGGAACGAGGATCGCTCCTCTACATCATTAGACGACTGATGGTAGTCTCTACGCTTTGAAGAACTGGCAGTGTTGAGCTGATGCTCGAGGCTTAAAGATTAAAACATTCAAAATCATAAAAACCAAGCATTCTTACACCGTGTTTGAACATCAATTCAGACTGCCCACTCACACAAACCTCTACACATAGAGGTTTCCCATATACTCTAAAAAAAAATACTTTTTATCTGTACAATGTTACAAAAATTCCCAATTCTCAGGTTCTCACTACAGGACTTTTTTAGTTGTTGGGTGCTGAAGAACCTACTGTTCTTTGGTTCCAGCAGGGAACAAAACCTGTAGAACCTATTTTTATTGGTGGAAATGCACCAAATGGTTCAAAATTAACAGAGCCTATTCCACATTGGTTTTAAAGGGCTATAAAAGGTCTTAGCAGGAAAAACTCCCTAAAAGCAAGTTGAAGGAACTTCAAGATTCTAAAAAGCTCAAAGAGTCTGAACACTGAAGAAGAACACTGTAAGAAACCAAGATTTAAAGAAAAAACTTACTCTGAATATGAAGAAGCAACACTGAGAGAAAAGCTGGGATGAATAAAAAATGAAGAGTAAATAAAACTAGAAAGGGAAAGTTTGGGAATTAATTTTAAGTTGGCTTGGAAAAGTGTGCTAATAATGTTGAAAATTAAAAATGGTTGCTAAGGTGGTTCTGTCTGAAGAATGTGAAGAGTGTGAAGTGCTATGCTGTTGAATTTTGGCTAAAATAGTGGAATGCTATTACTTTTGCCTAGTCCAAAAAACCTTTGGCTAACAGCTCAAGTCCTTAAACTTTTAGCTAAAAGCTAAAGTTTAAAACATTTTGGCTAAAATGGTGGAATGCTAATACTTTGGTCTCATCTAGAGGTGTCCAAAAACGTTGGCTAAATACTAAAGTTCAAAACCTTTTGGCTGAAATGAGTGAAAGCTAGTACTTCTGTTTAATATAGCACTGTCCAAAATCTTTGGCTAAATACTGAAGCCAAAAAAACTTTTGGCTAAATGCTAAAATCCAAAAACTTTTGGCTAAAATGGTGGAATGCTAATATTTTTTTCTGATATAGCAGTGTCCAAAAACCTTTAGCTAAAAGCAAAAATTCTAAAACATTTGGCTAAAAGCAAAAAGTTACAAATATTTTGGCTAAAATGTTGGAATGCTAATACTCTTGTCTGATATAGAAGTGTCCAAAGCCTTTGGCTGCATGCTAAAGTCTTAAATTCTTTGGCTAAACGCTGAAGCCCAAACAATTTTTGGCTAAAATGGTGGAGTGCCAATATTTTCATCTGATATAGCAGTGTCCAAAAACCTTTCAAAAGTGCAAAAGTGTTTGACTATATTCCAAAAAAGTGTGTCCAAAAAAGGTCAAAAGCTGTTGGAGAATATAGTGATAAAAATTTGTGAATAGAAGAAGAAGAATACAAAGAAGAGTAAAAACAGTAAAGCCAACCTAACAACTCTGGAGCACAAGAAAGAACCACTGAAAGGAACCAAGACTCAGATAATAAGCATAAACTTAAAAAGCTGAGAGAGGATCCAAAACTCAACAGTAGTAAGACCAATCAGAACAAGCTCTCAGATTAAGCAAGAATGAAAGATAAAAACTGTCTAAAATCATTAGAAAGAACCAATCTATATAAAACAGTGAGAAGAATCATAATGAGGAACCTCCTTAAGAGGAAAAAGCTCCCTAGGAGCATGACAAGAGGATGAGCCCCTCAGAGGAATCAAGATTCAACAATTAGTAACTCCCCAGGAGCATGAAGAAGAACCACTAGGAGGAACAAAGCTTTAAAAATGAAAAACATGAAGATGACAATCTGAGAAGAAACGAGAAGAAAAAAGATGGTGGCAAGAAAAAACTGTGAAAAAACAATATTTAAAATATTCGAAAAGATCTCCTAAAATCTAAGAGGAACTAAGAATTTAAAGAAAAACTGAAAGCTATAAGTAAGAAAATGAAGCCACAACGATAAAACTTCTTAAAAGCATTAAGTAGAACCTCTGTTAGTCCATTTTCAACCAAAATAACTTTTTTTAACTGTTTCCATTCAGGTTTATAAGAACATTGGTGCTTTTCAGCGAATCATCCAACGTTTGCATCAGTTTTAGTGGAAACGAAAATACGTCAGAGAATACGTCATCAACAGGGTGGTACAACCACTACAAGCTCCATGACAACATTAAGTAGAACCACTGAGAGTCCTTTTCAACCAAAAGAATCAAAAGAAAGTTCTTGAACTGCTTCTGTTCGGGCTTTGGAACCAAGGATACGTCATCAACAAATTGAGTTTGCACAAGGATGAATCTACTATTCTTTGGTTCCATCTGGGAACTGACTTTTAAGGTTCCAGAACCGATTTTTGTTGGTTGAAATGCACTGAATGGTTCAATATTACAGTGGGTATGCAAACCAGAATGGAGCTTGTTACATGTTGGTGGAAAACCAAATAAAAAATTATTTTAGAGTCTAAGAGGAACCAAGTATTTAAAGAAAAAGCTGTGACTTTCAAGTAGGAGTAATAAAAACACTACAAGAAAGTAGAACAGGAGAACCCACTCCACTGAAATGCTCTATTAGTTTGCAAAGAAGACTATACTGTGGTACTGGAAAAAGAAGGAACTGGTGATCCAGCCAATCGTCTATGGTACAGTCTGTATTACAAGATATGTCAATCAAACCATTGAGTTGGAACATGCTGGGTAAATTTGTTCAACCCGACCCAAACAATACTAACTGAAGCTGTTCTATCAGCAGTTCAGAATCTGCTACACTCTTAAGATCCAGCATGGCTAGGAAATACCTGGATGTAAAACAGACCCTGACCTTGGCATTGATGGTCAGGCCTCGCCGGGTCAGCATGAAATTTTCATGTTCTGTCTGAGGGGTCCGACGGCTGGCTGGTTCTACCCTGGTTCACCTCACTTTGCTCAGTATGAGAATAAAGATCTGGGAACATGGGGAAGGAAGCGTGGGGAACTATTTGCCACGGTGCATAATGTATAAGGTTAAAGCAGGGAGACAGTAGGAGGTGTGCAGTCCAAACCAACCAAACTCCAACATGACCCAACCCAACCAAATGTCAATGACATTGTCATTATCGCTGTTGAACACAATCAGTTTCTTACAGACAACACAACCCAATCCTAACCTAACCAAAACCAAACCAAACCAAGCCAAACAAGACCTAACCAAATCCAAGCCAGACCAAGCTAATCAAACCCTATCCAAACACTAACAAAACCCAATCCATCCAAACCAAACTCAAACCAAGCCAAGCCAACCCAACCAGATGTTAATTACATTGTTACAGACCAACACAACCAATCCAACTCATCCTAACCTAAACTAACCAAACCAAATCCAAACCAGACCAAGGCAACTGAAGAAAATCCACCCAAATTCAAACAAGACCTAACTAAATGCAAGACAATCCCTATCTAAACCTAAACCAACCCAAACTAAGCTAAGCCATCCCAACCTAACCCACCCAAACATGTCAAACCATGCCCTCACTTTGCGCAGTATGAGAATAAAGATCTGGGAACATGAGGAAGAAAGCGTGGGGAACTATGTGCCACGGTGCATAATGTATAAGGTTAAAGCAGGGAGACAGTAGGAGGTGTTAAAGGCAGTGAGCAGTCTGCGGTATCTCCCGCTTCTGAGGTTAGCCAGCAAATGTTTTATCATCTGTATCATTTTGTAGTGCGAGTGGGCACATGAGGGAGGGCGGCAGGGACCCCGTCTGCATCCCAATCGCAGGGAAAACAATATAAATGTCATTGTCGCTGTTTAACGCAATCTGTTTGTTACACCCCATGTGGCAGGCGGCACAACGCTGCGCATATTTGCCCGAAACCAGCTGTCACAGAGAGATATTAAAAATCCACAGAGGGAAACCATTTGAAGAGGCTCATAAATTAAGCGCTGTTGAATACTTGGTTTTAATGTCAGCTCGTGCCAGGCGAGGAAAGTTTGGGCCACCGCACACAAAAAACGCCCTGACTTTACCACCCGGGGACCGGCGGGCACAGTCGTGACGGCCACCCTGACCTGACCACTTGGCAAGCGCTGGTGAACAATAGCAGGTCATCAGGATAGTGGAGAGAAACACTGTGACACACGGGCTCACGGGACTGAGAAAGACACAGGACTGAGAGTGGAGAGCGGTGGACAATAGAGAGGTTTAGAGGTCACAGACAAAAGACGACATTCAACAAATGATGTCAGTCCAGTGAAATGCAATTAAAAAGGTGCGTCTCCTAAGAGGGATTGCTTTAATACACTGTACGAGCCAATCCCTAGGGGTAAAAGTCCTCAAAGAGAACTAAAGAAAATACAACTTTAGTTGTTTTTGAACAAAGTATCCATGTTTAACTCCAATCCAAACATCTGTGTCAGTGGTCAGTGTTCTGACCAGTGTTTTTCAGTTTTATTCAGGGTTGAAGCAATAATTAGAGGCTTGCAGATTCAAGCTTAATGGCTGTGAAATGTATAATAAAGGATTGTGAATTATTGAAGCAACAACCAAGTGTTAAACAGAGTTACAATCTAAATTACTGTGTCAAATTTGGTACACTTGAATTTTTCCCCAAAAACAAATCAAACCAAGCCAACTAAACCAAACTCTGACAAAAGTAAACCAAATTCAAACCCAAATTAGACCAGACAAGACCAAATCAGACCAAATGCAACACAGTCCAACTCAACCCAACCTGACTTACTGAACCTAACCTAACTAAATCCAAACAAAACCAAACCAAACCAGACCAAGGCAGGCCAGGCAAGGCAAAGCCTAGAATAGTCAAGCCAATCTGAGCTAACCAAATCCAAGCCAGACCAAAGTAAGTCAAACCATACCTAGACCCTAACCAAGCCAACCCACCCCACCCCAAATCCAAACCAGACCAAGCCAAGACAACTAAATCCAACCCAGACCTGATCAGACCAAACCAACACAACTTAAATCAAACTCATCCTAACCTAACCAAAGCCAAACCAGACCACACCAGACAAAGGCAAGCCTGACAAGGCAAATCCTAGAAAAGCCAAGCCAAGACCAAACTTAAAACCCTAACCAGACCAAGCCAAGTCAAACACTATCTGAACCGTAATCAGACCAACCCAAGCCAACCAAACCAAAATTCAAATACAAACCAAGACCAAGCCAAGACAACCCAACCCAACCCAACTCATCCCAACCTAACCTAACATAAGCAAAACCAAACCAAACCATGCCATGCCAACCAAATCCAAACAAGACCTAAATAAATTCAAGCCAGATCAAGCTTAGTCAAACCCTATTCAAACCCAAATCAAGCAAAACCCAACCAAAGGAAACCGAAGCAAGCCAAACCAAACCAAAGCAAGCCTGATTATAATAATGAAGCAAGAGCAGAATGTACTTATATATGGGGTAAATCACAGTTAATTTCTCAATATTCAAACATTTTAATATATATATAGATACAATAGGCCACAATATAGTATCTCTATTTTAAAGAGATTTCTTGTGTATTTAGCAAATAAATTTGTAATATAGTTTGAATCTAGGAGTGTAACATTATTGACTTAATGTACAACATATAGGCTTGATCTTTGTTTATGTTTTTAATCTTGTCCATTGTGTTTATTTGGCAAGAAAATTATGTCTATTTTTTGTATGAATAAAAAAGTAATGTGTAAATGTTTTAATTGCGCTGCTGTATTCTCTTTATATCAGTTTCATAAAATGGTGTTGAAATAGCAATAATAGTGTTATAATCGTAATTATTACTACGGCAAAACAATCAATGACAGACCTATTTAAAACACTATGTATGATTTTTATTTTTTATAGTAGTAAAATTGTTTGGTTTCTGAGGCTGGTATCTCTAATAAACCTATCCTGTACAACAGAGGAAACTCTTGCTCTTCCTCTACTGGGGTGGTCCTGATGAGTGCCAGTTCTATCATATTGTTTTTGACATATTTGTCAAAAACATATTTGTCTTTGCACTTGAGGTCACTTTCAAAGTTAATGAAGTTTTTTAGATTAATTGACCTTCATTTTTTCTTAAAGTAACTTTTTTCTTTACTTTGTTGAGAGGTTAGTCTAAAATAGTCTGCTGTCAAGAGAGAATACCACTTTAATCATGACATAGTTTGTTTTAGCATTTCAAAAATTATAATGATATCGTCTGCAATATGTAGGATTTTTTATTTTATTTTATTTTTAATGTTAGTAAGATGAAACTCTTGCTCTTCCTTTACTGGTGTAGTCCTGATGAGTGCCAGTTCTATCATATTGTTTTTGATGGTCTTTTCACGTGAGGACACTTTTAAAGTTCTTAAAAAATTTTTGAAAAGTATTTTTTTTTCTTTACTTAGTTAAAAAAGTTCTTGATGTGGATACCCAAGTGGAAATACAAAAGCATGCAAAAAGTTTTGCATAACAAGTATCCTTTAAAACTTCACATTAAAATAGCAAAACTAATCTAAAATAGATGGCTTTCAAGAGAGAATACCACTTTAATCATGACTTTTTTTTAAGTGTTTTGAAAATTATAATTATATTATCCTCTACGATATAATACGAAAAATTAAAAATTTATTTAAATTAATATATCCTCTATATTATTGTGCTTAGTACATTTTGCAAACAGTACATTAATCAGCTTAGTACCACATAAAAAAATACAAAAATAACATTTCTTCTGTTTGGGCTTCTTGGTTCTTCATGTTTTCATTATTTATGAGTTTTATGCGAGCGTTTTGTTCTTTATGCTGAACTCTACTAATGAACAGATATAGAGAATAGAGTGTGGCTGAGTTACTGGTTTTATCTCGTCTGTTTTCAATCCTTCTTCTTTATAATCCCTGTCAACCCCCACTATTCTCTCTCTCTCTTTCTCTCTGTACTCTGTTCTTTCTGTGTATTGATCTCTCTTTTTCTCTGTGGACTCAGTTCTGAAGACTGACCACTCAAACATTTATGAGCCCCATCAGCCCCTGTACTCCATCCCCCTCCCTTAAACCCCTCTACACCCCCCCTAAACCACCCCTCGCCTTCACTACTCATCCTCTTCTACAGAACCACATCCAATCCAAATCCAGTATAACCACATGATTGTAATCGCTCCTGAATCAAACATCATGCTGCCCATTAATCAAGGTCACTTCAATAAAAGGAGACCACCTCAGACCTGAACAGTTTACTGGTCAGGGGTGGGTTTCCCAATATCCATTAATTCACTTTTAGTAGAGTTACACACAAAGCCTGATTAAGGCATATTTAAAAACTGGATTATTTGAACATGAGGAAGTAATATAGAAATCATAAGAAATCAAAACAGATGGGAGCAGCTACTCGATTTACACACTGCCATCAACAACATCCTCTAAACAATTATAGAGTTCGACACACCTTCTCCTTCAATTTCAACTGAATAAAATCAAAAAACTTTATTAAATCCACCCCAAAGTAAGACCAGCATAGTTGTTATCTCACTTGTGATCCAAAAAATTGCTCACATTATTAATTATTAGCATGATAGCCTGATTAGCCGATTGCATGTACTAATATCATTGAAAAGTTACTTTATTTTAGTAATTCATTTGAGAAAATGTGTAACTCATTTATTATATAGATGTATTAAACACAGAGTGATCTATTTTATTAAGTGTTTATTTCTTTTATTGTTGATTATGATTATGGCTTACAGCCAATGAAATACCAAAAAAATAGTGTCTCAGAAAATTTAAATATTACATTTTAGACAAATTGGTACTACTTGGCAGTGTGCCAAGTTCTGCTGGAAAATGAAATCCGCATCTCCTTATCAGCAGCAAAGGGAAGCATGAAGTGCTTGCTGACTTTGGACTTAATAAAACACAGTGGATCAACACCAGCAGATGATCAGCATGTCTCTCCAAACCATCACTGATCATCAGTACATTTTACATTTCATTTGGAAATCAAGGAAGTCTGGAGGAAGTGACATGTCATCTGCTGGTGTATTCTGTATTAGTATTTTAGATAGGGAATATTAGCTAAAGCTAACATCATGTTCCACCATAAAAACAGACTGAATAAAGTGTGTAATAAAAGTGTAATAAAGCGTGGAGATGAGTAGATCTGTCCTCCATGACCATCCCATTAATTATTAATCCCAGCATTCTTTTCTCTCTCTGGATTAATAACTCCCTCTCCACTACAGAGCAGCTCTGTACTCAAACTCTCCCTTCCTTCCCTCAGTATTTACTGCTTCAGTATCACATCCTACATGTACTGGAGAAAATAGACAACTGCTGCGGCTACGAAATGAACTACGAACTAAAGAAGCAATAAAATATGCAGCTCTGCTAATGATGCTGATGCAAGAGCTACTGCGAACATGGAGATATCTAAACAGGAAACTCAGGGCCCTATGTTGTAATGCTCATTACTATCTTACACTCTGCCAACAGTCTATTTTCACACCTTCCGCCTGCATGGTTTAAATAGCAACAGAGCTTCTGTATATATATCTATACTGATGGGTGTGGTGTTCTGGAAATGTGGTGTGTTCAGGTACATTTCTGGTGTATTGCTATTTTGGCAGCCAAAAACACAGGTGCGCCACTGACTGATTAAAACCCTGACAACAGTCAACAGACGTCCATTGCTATCTTGGCAACGCAAGTGCATTGGGCACCCTAAATGAGTTCCCTTCAAAGCTGCTGGTGTACCTTTACAGTGTAAACGAGAAGGTCAGTGTCCTCTACTGAGAAGTGTATGCCATGTCTGAGAAGTGTATGCCATGTCCAGGTAGCTGCACCGTTAAAATAGCAATCCCTCAAAGTCAGAGCTCACCTGACTCTTAAAGGGTATGATAAGCAAGTGACACGCTGATTGGTTTATTTTATGTTATGCCCAAAATTAACCACACCCGTGATTAATTAAGAGAATTAGTACATGCCTTTTGCACATTTCGAGCAGCGCAAGGTGTACTTTTCTCACCTTTACGATAGTAAAGACACACTGACACGCCCTAAATCACGCTACATGGTGCACGGCTCCCTACAGATCACTAAAATAGTGCCTTCATCTGCTCATTCGCTCATAATGAAGTGCATCACACATTATTGTAAGTTTACTGTCTAATTGCAAATTGGAAATCAGATGATGGTTTGACTTATTTAAGGTTTTTCATATTGCTTTTATGCAAATGCATATAAATGTGTTGATAGGATGACTGAAATATAACAATTATAAGAGTATTACGTGCATGTAATCTCACTAATTTAACTCAATTCAAGTCAAATTTACAGTATGTATTTACAGTACCAGTCAAAAGTTTGGACACACCTTCTCATTAAATGTTTTTTCTTTTTTTCTACATAGTAAATGAATAGTGAAGTGATCCAGATTATGGATTAAGTGTTAAATAAACAAAAATATTCTTAACTTGTGGTTTCTGGGTCTGGTAACTCTGATGAATTTATCCTGTACAACAGAGGAAACTCTTGCTCTTCCTTTCCTGGGGTGGTACTGATGAGTGCCATTTCCATCATTATAACATTTTTGATGGTATTTGCAGTGACTGCACTTGAAGTGACTGATCTTCATTTTCTTCTTAAAGTATTTTTTTTCTTTATTTAGTTGAGTAGTTCTTGCTTCTCATAATCTGGATTAGAACGTTACTCAAATTTTCACTATTCACTGTATACCTGTAACATGCAACATACCTCTTCACAACACTGAGAAAATGCCTGAGAAAATGTGCAAAACTGTCATGTAAGCATCAAAAAGGAGCTACTTAGAAAGATGTAAAATATAAAACATATACTAGTTTGTTTAACAATTTTTGTGTAATAAATAATGCCTTATATGCAGTGATGTCAGTAATGTGTTACTCTAATCTGACCCTTTTTTTCAGTAACGAGTAATCTAACGCGTTACTATTTCCAATCCAGTAATCAGATTAAAGTTACTTATTTAAGTCACTGTGCGTTACTCTCTCTCTCTCTCTCTCTCTCTCTCTCTCTCTCTCCACCTCATCTCCTCCACACACACACACACACACACCGCTCCCTTACCCATTCCCCCTCCGCTCTTCCCCAATCACACGCGTCTCGCTTTCTCCCCTGTCTCTCTCTCTCGCGCTCGGCGTGTCTTTAGTTTCCGCCTGTTTTTGTTTTTCCGCCAGTTCTCGGGCTCCCTATCTCTTTAAAAAGGCGTTTTTTTGCGGCCGCGTCCCAATTCACTAGCCAGGCCAGCGGTCTGCCACAAATTTGATTGGCAGAGGAGAGCGTTTGAAGATTTTACACCACACGTGATTGGAAGTTCACTGTGGCGCAGAGCGCACATACCGTAAAGACAAGAAAAGTTCCAGTGCTTTAAATGAACACTGTCAGAATTAAATGCTTCTCAGTAGTTGGGTCCGGTATGGGTCCGTATTGGACAACGTCTGGGTCCGGACCCGGACCGCAGTCTGCAAATATGTGATCCCTGGTCTAGACCATATACACGGTTCTGTTTTATAAAACCACTCATTGCTGCCCTGCAGAGAACAACAAGTTCAATGTTCAGTTTTACAGTGTTAAATATGTCAGGTCAAGAAAGACTTTCTTTATTTTATATATTTTTTTATAAAAACAAGTATTTATGTTTAGTAAAATCAAGAAAGACCATATTTTATTTTTTATTTAAAAAAATATTTATGTTAAGTTATTTTTTTTTACTTTTATAAAAAAAAAAACTTATTTTTTTAGGAAATAGTTCAACTTAACAGAGATAAATTGTTGCTGTTAAAAATGCATTTTCCAATAAAGGGAGTATTGGCAAAACTGGTTATAATGTTTATGTTAAGGCGGCGGGAGGTGGTGTCTGCAGCTGCTGAAAGTAACTAATAAAGTAACTTGTAAAGTAACTTAGTTACTTTTAAAATCAAGTAATCCATAATGTAACTAAGTTACTTTTTAAAGGAGTAATCAGTAATCAGTAATCAGATTACTTTTTCAAAGTAACTATACCATCACTGCTTATATGGATGCCTGTGCGCCTAGTATAAAGCTACAATGCAGAACATAAAAAAAAATGAAAAAACACTGAATTCATCCTCCAACCATTTCATTTCTTTCCACTCAAGTTTTAGAGCGACATCAGTTGAGTTGGCACCTATCTAGTGCCCAAACAATATAACATTTTTTTTTAAAGACGATGCTAATGGTGATGCTAACACTTTAGTAGCAATGCTAATACTACAGTAGTGACAACAAAGTTGCAAGCCTAATGGAAATGCTATTGCAGATGCTAATGCTGATGTGGTATCGATGTTAAGGACATGGTAGCGTAGCGATGCTAATGGTGATGCTAACACTATACTTGTAATTCTAATACCATGGTAGTAATTCTAAGCGGGGTCACTGAATTCATCCTCTAACCATTTTTTTCTCCAACCGTTTCTCCAATTGCTCAGTTTTTAGAGCGATATCAGTTGAGTTGACACCAATCTAGTGTCCAAACAATGTAAAAAAATGTAAAACGACGATGCTAATGGTGATGCTAACACTTTAGTAGCAATGCTAATACTACGGTAGTGATTCTAAGTGACAACAAAGTTGTGAACCTAATGGAAATGCTATTGCAGATGCTAATGTTGATGTGGTATCGATGTTAAGGATATGGTAGCATAGCGATGCTAATGGTGATGCTAACACTTTAGTAGCAATGCTAGTACTACAGAAGTGATTCTAAGTGACAACAAAGTTTCGAACCTAATGGAAGTGATATTGGAGATTTTAATGCTGATGTGGTATCGATGTTAAGGATATGGTAGCATAGCGATGCTAATGGTGATGCTAACACTTTATAGCAATGCTAATACTATGGTAGTAATTCTAAGCGGGGTCACTGAATTCATCCTTTAACCATTTTTTTCTCCAACCATTTCTCCCATTGCTCAGTTTTTGGAGCGACATCAGTTGAGTTGACACCAGTCTAGTGTCCAAACAATGTAAAATATTTTAGAAAGACTTTAGAGAGTGACATTCTTGGAACTCAAATCTGCATCAAGATAAAAGATAATGATCTTCCTCATTCTGAGCGTTTGGAGATACGGGTTTCTGCAGAGCACAGGTCGACTCCTCCTGCAGTAAAGCAGATTACTCAGAGCCAATCCCAAACCCCACACCAGTCTTTAAGCAGAGCGAGAGCAGAGCTGCTTCTGCTGCAGGAGCGAGAGCAGCCCGGCGACATTACAGCAGATTTCCAGATCAAAGTCACTTTGATATCAAAACACAGCCGGCCTTATCAAAAGCAGGGATATTCACAAAAGCTCTGATGGGTCTGAGGAACGTCTTAGAGGAGAGGACTGATCCCAGACACTGAGACTCAGAACAGAACCACAGCCTGAACTCTTCTCGTATTGAATACCAACAAAAACTACAACTTTCTCTCCTACTCATCTTCTACTCCACTCACTGAGATTTACTCATTCTTTACTCTTTATTCAGCTCCTCCACCCTCACCTCCACAATACACTCTAATCTCAGTTATATATCAGCAGCAGAATTATATATAGAGTTATATATAGATAAAGAATACATGTATATATATATATATATATATGATATATGTTACGATACAGGCGTTTACCATTTAATACATGCCGATTGCGAAAATTTTAATTTTAATATTTTTAAATCACTCTTATTCACAACATGTGAGTAAAACAAGAGTTGAATTGAATTACAGTGGGATGGTATTTAACACAGCACTAAATTACCTACTGTATGACATCAATCTCTATTCATAAATTAATGATTTCAAATCAACGAATCAATTATTTTTGATAATATATACAGAACTGCAAAACATAACACTGTGATATTTTTTCTTACACCACTAAAATTACTATTACTACTTTATATACTGATACTACTTCTACAATTATTGATTTTACTATTACAATTACTGATACTTCTAATGCAATTACTGATAATAATACTACTAATAGTTACTACTACAGTTACTGATAATACTACTGCAATTACCATAACTTTTACTAGTACTACTACTACGGAAATTACTTTAATAATACTACAATTACTGATACTGCTACTACAATAGCCATTACGTTTACTAGTACTACTACTACTATTGAATTACTATTACTAATACTATAATTACTTTTGCTAGTAAACTCCCACAGCAATTATAACTACTACTACTACTACAATAGCCATTACCTTTACTACTACTACTACTACTACTACTATTGAATTACTATTAGTAATAATACAATTACTATTACTACTATTACTACTACAGTTACCATTAATATTACTACTACTACTAGAATTACTGTTACTAACAATACAATTATTGATACTACTATTACAATTAATATTACTAATATTACAATTACTGGTACTACTAATGCAATTACTATTACTATTACTACTACTACAATTACTGATAACACTACTACTACTACTACAGTTACTGATAATACTACTACAATTACCATTACTATTACTAGTGAACTACCACTACTACTACTACTACTACTACTACTACAATTACCATTACTATTACTTGTGAACTATCACTGCTATTACTACTACTACAATTACCATTACTATTACTTGTGAACTATCACTGCTATTACTACTACTACTACAATTACCATTACTATTACTAGTGAACTACCATTGCAATTACTACTACTACTATTACAATTATCATTACTATAACTAGTACTACTACTACTGCAATTACTATCACTACTACTACAATTACATTACTATTACTAGTGAACTACCACTGCAATTACTACTACTATTACTACAATTACATTACTATTACTACTACTACAATTACTGATAACACTACTACTACTACTACAGTTACTGATAATACTACTACAATTACCATTACTATTACTAGTGAACTACCACTACTACTACTACTACTACTACTACTACAATTACCATTACTATTACTTGTGAACTATCACTGCTATTACTACTACTACAATTACCATTACTATTACTTGTGAACTATCACTGCTATTACTACTACTACTACAATTACCATTACTATTACTAGTGAACTACCATTGCAATTACTACTACTACTATTACAATTATCATTACTATAACTAGTACTACTACTACTGCAATTACTATCACTACTACTACAATTACATTACTATTACTAGTGAACTACCACTGCAATTACTACTACTATTACTACAATTACATTACTATTACTAGTACTACTACTACTGCTATTACTAATACTAGTACATATACCATTACTATTACTAGTGAACTACCACTGCAATCACTACTACTACTACTACTACAATTACCATTACTATTACTAGTACTACTACTACTGCTATTACTAATACTACTACAATTATCATTACTATTACTAGTGAACTACCACTGCAATTACTACTACTATTACTACAATTACATTACTATTACTAGTACTACTACTACTGCTATTACTAATACTACTACAATTATCATTACTATTACTAGTGAACTACCACTGCAATTACTACTACTACTACTACTACTACAATTACCATTACTATTACTAGTACTACTACTACTGCAATTACTACTACTACAATTACCATTACTATTAATAGTACTACTACTACTGCAATTACTACTACTCTTACTAATACAATTACCATTACTATTACTAGTACTACTACTACTGCTATTACTAATACTACTACAATTACCATTACTATTACTAGTGAACTACCACTGCAATTACTACTACTATTACTACAATTACATTACTATTACTAGTACTACTACTACTGCTATTACTAATACTACTACAATTATCATTACTATTACTAGTGAACTACCACTGCAATTACTACTACTATTACTACAATTACATTACTATTACTAGTACTACTACTGCTATTACTAATACTAGTACATATACCATTACTATTACTAGTGAACTACCACTGCAATCACTACTACTACTACTACTACAATTACCATTACTATTACTAGTACTACTACTACTGCTATTACTAATACTACTACAATTACCATTACTATTACTAGTGAACTACCACTGCAATTACTACTACTACTACTACTACTACTACAATTACCATTACTATTACTAGTACTACTACTACTGCAATTACTACTACTACAATTACCATTACTATTACTAGTACTACTACTACTGCAATTACTACTACTACTACTAATACAATTACCATTACTATTACTAGTACTACTACTACTGCTATTACTAATACTACTACAATTACCATTACTATTACTAGTACTACTACTACTGCTATTACTACTACTACTACTACTACTATTAAAATTACCATTACTATTACTAGTACTACTACTACTGCTATTACTAATACTACTACAATTACCATTACTATTACTAGTGACCTACCATTGCAATTGCTACTACTACTACAATTACCATTACTATTACTAGTACTACTACTACTACTGCAATTACTACTACTACTACTACTACTAATACAATTACCATTACTATTACTAGTGAACTACCATTGCAATTGCTACTACTACTACTACAATTACCATTACTATTACTAATACTACTACTACTACTGCAATTACTACTACTACTACTACTAATACAATTACCATTACTATTACTAGTGAACTACCATTGCAATTGCTACTACTACTACTACAATTACCATTACTATTACTAGTACTACACTCTAAAAAACAGAGATACGATATAAGTACTTTTTTGTACTCAAAGGTACACTCTTCATAATTGTACCCTCAAAGGTACAATACTGGTCTTTACAGGGTCAGATTTGTTCCCTCTGAAGTACAAAGTAATTTCTAACAAAAATAAGTACACATTTGTACCATTTAACCAGACAAAGGGTACATTCAGTATTCTGCATCAATGTACTAACAAACAATATATATTTCAATTGCACATTTTTTATTTGAAAGCCAGACAATTTTGGATCATCAAGTTTTTGAGCCATATTTAGTTGATGAGGATGTTTATAAGCTTTATAATCTTTACTGGCACAAAAACCATGGGTACAAAAAAGGACTTTCACTGAAAGATACTTTTTTATACCTCAAAATAAGGTACAGCCCCAGCGACAAGCTTTGTACCCTTTTAAGTACAAATCTGTACTTACTTTTCTTAGTGTGTACTACTACAATTACTGATACTACAGCTAAGAATAAAAAATAAGTAACGTGTTAGTAGAGGAGCAGGAGGTGGTTTATAGGGGTATATTCGGGTTGTACAGTATGAACTGTGTGTTTTTCTGCCTCTGGGGTTTACAGGGTATGAGGTGGAGGTGTAGCTGGTAGAGAAACAGGACAGTAAATGTTGTATTTCAGAACTAAATCATCAGCAATGCATTTTAACATGCAAACAATTTTTTTATTTTTTACTTTTATCACTAATAAAATGAAGATGAAGAGTCTGAAGATGATCCTCAGTCTATCTGGTCACACACTGCACTGTTTAATACTGCAGGAGAGAAAGCAAACAGCCTCAGTCCTCACACACCCCACTCCAGTGCTCCCAGTCAGCCAATCAGAGCTCCAGACTGACTGATCAGATTTTAATGAAGAGTCACTGGAACATCATTAGCCACCGCTGACTGACCAACACCAGCAGCAGCAGCAGCAGACTGATCCAGAACCCCCGAGAATCACAGCAGAGAACCAAACAACAACATCTGTACATAAATAATAAATCACTGTACTATATCACTGTCAGACTCTCACTACACATCAACATGTACTACAGGAATAACACTGCGTCAGATACTGTCATAGTTTTAGTTTTAGTCTTTCATTTACTGTTTATACAACACCATAAACAACACATACACTTATATACTTATAAACTTATAACACAATATATAAAGACATTTTCACACTACACACTATAATATTAAACTCAGTGTTTGGACACACAGGTTCATTTCATCAATTAATCAGAAGTAATTATGCTCTCTATAATAAAATCAACAGGTGGGTCAGTGATCTTCAAGCACTGATGATATCCTCAATATGATTCAAAAGTATATTGAAAAAAAGTATATATTAAAAAAAATATTAGGATCATCATATTGCTCATCTCTAATTTTAGTATTCTATTCCACTTTGGTCAAGATGGACAGATGAAAGAACGTATGTATGTATGTATGGATAGACAGACAGACAGACATACATATAGATAAATAGATAGATGAATGGACAGGCGACAAATAGATAGAGAGATAGACAGAGAAACAGACAGACAGATAGATAGACAGGCACAGTGGATAGATATATAGAGAGACAGACAGCCAGACAAATAGACAGACAGACAGACAGATAGATAGATAGATAGATAGATAGATAGATAGATAGATAGATAGATAGATAGATAGATAGATAGATAGATAGATAGATAGATAGATAGGCACAGGTAGGAACCGTCGACGGACGGACAGACAGACATAGATAGATAAACAGACAACAAGATAGACAGACAGACAGACAGACAGGCAGATAGATAGATAGATAGATAGATAGATAGATAGATAGATAGATAGATAGATAGATAGATAGATAGACAGGCAGATAGATAGATAGATAGATAGATAGATAGATAGATAGATAGATAGATAGATAGATAGATAGATAGATAGATAGATAGATAGATAGATAGATAGATAGATAGACAGGCAGGCAGATAGATAGATAGATAGATAGATAGATAGATAGATAGATAGATAGATAGATAGATAGATAGATAGATAGATAGAAACACAGATAGATAGATAGATAGACAGGCAGGCAGATAGATAGATAGATAGATAGATAGATAGATAGATAGATAGATAGATAGATAGATAGATAGATAGATAGATAGATAGATAGATAGATAGATAGATAGATAGATAGATAGATAGATAGATAGATAGAAAAGCCTGACATACAGACAGTAAGATAGATAGTTGATCAGTGTGAATAATGATGATGATCAAAGGTTTTTTAAAGGGGAGGAGTTACCCCCAGTTAACAGGGAGGACAAGGAATTCGTGGACATGTTTAAATAGCTTGATATTTTTTTATAAAAAATAGCTAAATTAATAATAAAACACTTAAATTATTAAACAAACATTGTTATTGTGTTTTGGCAAAAACTCACTTTGACATCAAAGAAAACTGAATAAAACGTACAAAAAGGACTTATTTATAATTTAGCCATTACTAAAGGGCTTATTGAAGGCTAACATTCCTCTTGTAATAATTAGTGCCTTTAATATTAATGTATTAATACACACAATATATTTTTTTACACAGTTTGAAAGTAAATTTGATTCAAATTCTTGCTGTAATAAAAGAATATCTAAATCATCATTACTGTCAATTTAGAAAGCAGATCACTTTTCATTTATATTAGAAAATGGATTGAATCTCATAACTAACTCTGACTGTCTTAAACCCCCTCCTCTGTTCTCTCTCTTTCATTAAGAAGGAATAAATGTGATTGATTTATTACATCAAATTATGTGATTAAACTGTTAATTATTCCACTGTTAGTTCTGACCCTGCAATGTGATTGGCTGAGAGGTGTTCTATGAGTACCGTTATCAGCCGGTAATGCACTGTAACCGAAGCTCTCCATGTATTACTCCACCACATACAGGTAACCTAGCAACGATGCAGCGCTTACAAACCAAACAGCGCAGCTACAAACAGAGCAGCAATGGAACTATTTTAACTGGCGGCGTTTTTATATCCAATCAGATCATATTTTCTCCTCCTCTTTAACTCTCTACTCTATACTCTGCCTATATTACATGTTATAGCACGAACCTCGAGTGTATCATTGATTAAGTATACAATAGTTTATATAACTATTTAGCATATTATATAAATACTGACCCACAAAATAGCTAAATATCTTATTTTAAAATGAATCTTTGTTAATTAGAAGAAACCTTGTCCTAATTTAAATCCTCTGTGACACACAGGAACAGATTACTGATTTACACTAAATTAACGCTGCAGATTCAGGAGGTGTAGAAGAGCTGAGATCAGGTCAGAGATAAGTCCCGCCCCTCGTGCTCTGCTCTCAGTGTCACCTAAAGCTTTATGGGTCTTAGTGATGCTGTAGAGAAGATCTGAGAGTCTGGAGCTGAAGAGGATCAACCAGGACAACCAGGTTCTGCTGTTAAACCCAGAGTTCAGTTCAGTCTTTCAGCAGCCAGCGAATCAGAGACAACCTACTGCCTTAAACAGCACTGAGCTCTACCTGCAGCCCAATAAATGAATAAAGTAACATACAGCTCTGAAAAAAGATAAGCTAAGATAAGATCACAAGCCCTCAAACCAAACTTAACCCCCTAAAATTGTGTGTAAGACTGGTGGAGGAGAATTGTAAAACACCTGCTGTAGTACTACAACTGTGCTTCCACTAACTGGCCACTTTATTAGAAACACCTACTATAGTACTGCTACTGTGTGCTTCCACGAACTGGCCACTTTATTAGAAACACCTACTTTCCTCATACTGGCCACTTTATTAGAAACACCTACTTTCCTCATACTGGCCACTTTATTGGAAACACCTACTTTCCTCATACTGGCCACTTTATTGGAAACACCTACTATAATACTACTACTCTGTACTTCCACTAACTGGCCACTTTATTAGAAACACCTACTATAGTACTGCTACTGTGTGCTTCCACCAACTGGCCACTTTATTAGAAACACCTACTTTCCTCATACTGGCCACTTTATTAGAAATACCCACTATAGTACTACTACTGTGTGCTTCCACCAACTGGCCACTTTTTTAGAAACACCTACTATAATATTACTACTCTGTACTTCCACTAACTGTGGCCACTTTATTGGAAACACCTACTTTCCTCATACTGGCCACTTTATTAGAAACACCTACTTTCCTCATACTGGCCACTTTATTAGAAACACCTATTTTCCTCATACTGGCCACTTTATTAAAAACACCTACTTTCCTCATACTGGCCACTTTATTAGAAACACCTATTTTCCTCATACTGGCCACTTTATTAAAAACACCTACTTTCCTCATACTGGCCACTTTATTAAAAATACATACTTACCTCATACTGGAGACTTTATTAGAAACACCTGCTTTCCTCATACTGGCCACTTTATTGGAAACACCTACTATTGTACTACTACTGTGTGCTTCCACTCACTGTGGCCACTTTATTAGAAACACCTACTTTCCTCATACTGGCCACTTTATTGGAAACACCTACCATTGTACTATTACTGTGTGCTTCCACTCACTGTGGCCACTTTATTAGAAACACCTACTTTCCTCATACTGGCCACTTTATTGGAAACACCTACCATTGTACTATTACTGTGTGCTTCCACTCACTGGCCACATTATTAAAAACACCTATTATAGTACTACTACTATGTGTTTTCACTAACTGTGGCCACTTTATTAGAAACAGCAGGTATTACAGGGTTATTGAGAGTATATATATGAAAGGAGGAATCCTGCGTGGCGGACGGTTCAGTAAACAGAGCATATGGATAACGGGTGAGTTAATGGTTCCGCGGTTAATGAGAACGCTGATGGTTTCTATTGTGAAAATGATAATGCTGTAATTATCATCGCATGACGGGACGTGAGCAGGAGGAGGTGGTGAGATGTGGGAGTCGCAGGGTAAAGATAGTGTGTTTTTATGATCATTAGCAGGGGGATAAATGCTGATTCACTTACTGCACATCTGGCCTGTAGTTCACTTTGAGAAGTAAAGATGTGTTTATGTTTCCAGCAGGTAATAAGTGCTGTTTTATATTCAGCAGTACTGTAGATTTAACAACCCCCCTCACATACACAGATTTCCACATTTCCACACTTGGAAGCAAAATAGGAAAAACAGCTGGACCGCCATTGGATACATAAAATTATCAATCTAACAGTACGCTGCCTGATACAGTATTAAAAACCATAAACCATGCTCATATATACAAAGGTACCAAAATACCTCTTTTCATTACTTGGTAGGTCAAAGTATAGATACTAAGGTTTAAAACACTTCTGCAGAAATTAAAGTATCAACTCAAGCCTTTTACTCTTTAAGTAAAAGTACTGTAAAAGTACTGTATTCAAAACTACTTAAAAAGTATAAAAGTAAAAGTAATGTAAGCGAAAAAAAAAAATAGAGTAATTAAAGCTCAGGCCGAACCACAGAATCCTGTAGTGCACTACTCCCCCCTCCCCAAAACACATTTTTCTAAAAGCTATAATGACTATAATGTTATACAGTATCTTGCAAAAGTATTCATACTGCTTGAACTTTTCCACAAACTTAAATGTATTTTACTGAGATTTTAAGTCATAGATCAACACAAAGTAATGCATTAGTGTGACATAGAATGAAATTTATACATGGTTTTCAAAGTTTTTACCAAATAAATATCTGAAAAGTGTGATGTGCAAAAGTTTTCAGCCCCCTCTGCACTCTAAAACCCCTAAATAAAATCCAGTGCAATCCACTGCCATCAGAAGTCACTTAATTAGTTCAAAGTGTATAGCTGTGTGTAATTTAGTACACTAAATGCAAATTTAACAACATGGTGGATGTTTTTTGCATGAATTAATGGTTTTGTCTTTTTTTTTAGTTTTATTACTAGTTATCTCCCATTTTTTCCCCTGATTTAGCTCAGCTGCTAGTCAGCTGTATACCCCCATCACTAGTGATGCCACAACATATACATCAGCTCACAGATGCAGCCTTGTGCTGATCCATATCACCCTAGGAGTGATGAGGGGAAAGAGAGCCATCTACTGTACCCACCCAGAGAGAGAGAGCAGGGCCAACTGTGCTCTCTCAGGGCTCTGGCAGCTGATGGCAAGCTGCATGACTGGGATTCGAACTAGTGATGATCTCTCAATCATAGTGGCACAATAAACCACTCAGTGCTCTATTGTCTCAGCTCTAGACTTCAGTGTACTTTACGTTCATGCAGTTCACCTTGAGGAAGTTGAGGTTGCGGTTCCGTTCGATGCTGGTGATCTCCAGATTACCCATCACCACCTCACAGTTCTCGTAGAACTTGCGCAGAGTGTGGTACTGCTGGTCCAGATCCGACAGGGTGCTGAGCTTGTTGTCAGTGCCGGGACAAACTGCAGAACACAAAGAGAAAAGGAGAATTATTATATTTATATTTTATATTTATGGTTATTATCTACCCAGGAAGGCTGAGCTGTGTACTGTACCGTGTTTTCTACAATATAAGGCGCACTTAAAATCCTTAAAACCAAACCGAGCTAAGCGCTAATAGCTCTTTCGCCATTCAAAGGTGAGTATTACTGACCTGTAACCTGTTCCTAACCCTGGCTAGCACTGCTGGATCAGCATTAGCATTAACAATTAAACAGTGCTAAGTGCTAGCTATTTCACTGTTCAGAGATGAGTATTATCAGCCTGTAGTCTGCGTGTTTACTGTATTAAAACAAGCTACGTGGGACGAAGCACTAGCTAATATCGCCCTGACTTTGTGGAACACTCAGGGTTCCTCAGCCTGTCGGGCAGCATTTACTGTTAGCTGCTAATGCTAATGCTGCTGCACTCAGCCTTAGTGGAAATCTGGAAACCGAAGCTTGGCTCACCCAAATAAACAGTTTTCAGGAGAGAAATCTCCATAGATTAACTTTAAAAGAACATGTTTTTTTTTTTTTTTTAATGAAGATGAAATAGCTATTCAGGACTGGGTAATACGTAATTCTGGACCACTTGTCTGCCAATGGTTTCACTTCTACAGTCCACCAATAAGAGATTTCCAAGCATGTTATTCAAATATTGCAAAACAAATGCTGACTGATAGTTCTATCATTTAGAGACTGGTCCGATCTGATCCAGTATTGATACTGAGTCCGATGTTGATGTCATTTACCCATCGGATATCGAACAGACTAATCAGAGGTCAATCCAGTATTCCAGTTTAGCAGCTTGCACTAGATCATAAACCCATCATAACGTAACGCAAGACACATCAGAGACCAAATTACACACAGCTGGACTCTGTTTACTGATTAAGTGATTTCTGAAGGGAATTGATTGCACTGGAATTTATTTAGACTTTCAGAGTAAAGGGGGCTGAATACTTTTGCACATCACACTTTTTAGATTTTTATTTGATTACAATTTTGAAAACCATTCTGTGGTCTATCACTTAAAATCTCAATGTATAACAGTATAAGAGGTAACACTATTTTTAAAACCACCGTATACAGGGGTTGAACAGTGAAACTGAAACACCTGGTTTTAGAGCACAATAATTTATTGTGGTGACGGACAGTTCTGGTGGAAACAGGAGAGTTGAGGTGCACATTGAATTCTGCCGTGATTTGATCAGCCGTGGTTTTATGTTTTTTGGATACAATCCGGGTTAGCACCCGAACATCCCTTTCAGACAGCTTCCTCTTACAGCGTCCACAGTTAATCCTGTTGGATGTGGTTGGTCCTTCTTGGTGGTATGCTGACATTACCCTGGATACCGTGTCACCCATAATGTTGTGTTCACTGCAGTATTTAGAGCAGAACTGTGCTCTTACTCTGATAATTGAACCTTCACACTCTGCTCTTACTGGTGCAATAATGTGCAATTAATGAAGATTGGCCACCAGGCTGCTCCAATTTAGCCATGAAACCTCCAACACTAAAACGACAGGTGTTTTAGTTTCACTGTCCAACCCCGTGTATTTATTTTAATGGTCTCATGCCAGACAACTTATTAGATGACCAATTAGAGGAGACAACGTTCTTGCGGGTTTGTTGAGTCACATTTTGGTCCATTTAGATTTTTGCCTGTGTGAAAACAAACCAAAAAAGCAAGTAAACGAACTCATCAACTGATCCAAACCATAGAAAGCAACTACAGGTGTAAAAACATCACCACAAATGCAGAAAGACTGCATTAATTTGTTTTCAGGTTCAGGGTAATGTAACGGGTCTTCAGGGCGGAAGAACATGTAAACAAGAGGCCAGCACTTCTCCAACCCAACATGGGTGAGAGACTGGACATGCAATTAAGCACAGCTCTTCACACCCATCAAACATCTTCCTTTAGCCAGACAACACCATCTGCTCCATCAGCTGCTCCACCTAACATACCATCAGAGACTCAACGCCAAACCCAACATCAAATAACCAGCTGGATTCAGATCTTAACTGGTCTAAACTCGTCTCTGATGGTCAAGGTGGTTGAAAGGTTGAACATCCAAGTAAAAAAATATGATATATTGGTAAGCAAAGCTGGTTAAGCAGCTCTTAATCAGCACTAACCTCTTGTTCTTAATGGAGAATTCTCGATTTTCATTGATTTCTCATGATATAAAGCCCTATCTGGATGGGATTAGTATCTCAGGGGGTTCTGGGGTGATTTTCTCTTTTATGATTGATTCCTCTGTGATTTTATTCCCATGCAGAAAGACCATGTGCGTGTTTTTCTCAGACGTCCTCAAAAAAAAAATGACAGGCTGAATTAACTACTGTTTTTCGCTGAATTCGCATTTGCTGTGGTCCTCCGGTAATTTTAGTCCCGTCCGGATCCACATCTCTAAGTTTCGTCTCCTCGCATTTAATAAAATAGCTATTTGTCCACTGTCCACTGTTTTTTCAATTGCAGTCCGGATGCAGGAGTTTTATCATTGAGTAGAAGTGTGAAATATTTTTCACAGACGTCTCCCTGAGAAACAAATCCCGTCCAGATAATAGGGCTTTATAAACTATTAATAAATTACTAAAACTTTCTAAAGACATGGCCGAATGCAACCAAAAACAAGGGGGTGTAACTATAATTTAGGATGTGTTATCTTGACAGTGTGGTCATAGCAATGTGATTTATGTGATTTATGTGAATTATGGGAATTAGAGCAAAGTCTTATTGCAGGTATAGATGGATGGGTCTCCATTTGTAGATTGTAGATTAATACTAAAATCATCTGAACTATGAAGAAAAAGTGTTAAACAAACCAGAATATGTTTTATATTTTACATTCCTTAAAGTAGCACCTCTTGCTTAGATTAGACACTTTTGAACATCTTTGAACAGCTTTATGAGGTAGAGTCTCCTGGAATATAGGCTTTCAGTTAACAGCTGTGCTGAACTCATCAAGAGTTAATTACTTGAGTTTCTTGTCTCTTAATAAAGTGTTTGAGAGCATCAGTTAAAGTAAAGTAGTGAAGAGGTAAAGTTACAGGTATACAGTGAATAGTGAACATTTGATTAATGGGTACCACCTTAAAATAAGACTACCTTTATAAAGGGTTTATAAATGGTTTACAACTAGTTTATTGATGGTTTCTAATTCGGTTGTAAATGCCTTAAAAATCATTAATAATCAGTTATAACACATACGTAGAAAGGGCAACAGTATAGGTGGCTGTGGGTTCACTATTTGGCAAACAACAGGTCATTGTTGCCCTTTCTACGTATGTGTTATAACTGATTATTAATGATTATTAAGACATTTACAACCTAATTAGTAAGCATTAATAAACTAATTGTAAACCATTTATAAACCCTTTATAAAGGTAGTTTTATTTTAAAGTGGTACCGATTAATGTTCTAATCCAGGTTATGAGAAGCAACAACTACTCAACTAAGAAAAGAAAAAAAATCATTTAAGGAGAAATGAAGGTCAGTCAATCTGAAAAGAAGAATTTTAAGAACTTTAAAAGTATTTTTAATGCAGTCACTGCAAATACCATCAAAGAACTTGTTGGATGGTGATGGAACTGGCACTCATCAGGACTGCCCCGGGAAAGAAAGAGCTAAAGTTTCCTCTGTTGTACAGGATAAGATCATCAGAGTAACCAGCTTCAGAAACTGCAAGTTAACAGCTCCCCAGATAAGAGCACCTAATGCTTCTTCATAGAGTATTTTGGTTTGTTTAACACTGTTTTTAAGTTACTACATGATTCCTTATGTGTTCCTTCGTAGTAGGAATCACTTTACTATTCATTTACTATGTGGGAAACTGGTTCTGTATATATATATATATATATATATATATATATATATATGAAGTGCTGTGGACTCTTTGTCTGAAATTAAAATCTCTCTATTTCACTTAAAACCTTTCTAACCCTTAATTCAGCAGCACATATCCAGCTCTTATACTCTAATTCACTTTATTCAGCTCATTATAACCTTAATTCTTAACGAGACAAATCTATTAACGAGGTTAACTTCTTCATTAGAGCATCAGGGTCCAGAGAAGAACCCAAATGAGCTCCGTTCACATCAGCTCAGTTTAGATTTAAGCCTCAAATTAGTGCATTAACCCTCACTTTACCAACCAGCAGCAGCACCACCACCACCACCACCACCACCAGCTCCACCAGCAGCTCCACCACCAGCAGCAGTATAGTAGAATTACTGGCTTTATAAAGCTCCGGTCCATTCCGGAATAAAGACGTCGATCCTGAACGCCAGCAGCCCTAATTCTAATTCACTCTCCTTCATCTTTAATATAATTAACCCTGAGCTTCTCCTCGCCCTTCAACCCCATTAGCATTCATATTAGAGCTCTGACGGGGAAATTACACATTACTTTAAATCACTTAAATCAGGAGCCGAAATAAATCATTAATCCTGCTGCAATTATTCAGATTACACTCTATAGAGCTAAAGAGAAAACTCATCATATCATATCAAATCATAATCTGATTTTTCGTATGTTTCTCAATTGTTAACTACACAATAGAGGTGTAATTAAATATATACAGCTCTGTAAAAAATGAAGAGAGCACTTCAGTTTCTGAATCAGTTTCTCTGGTTTCGCTATTTATAGGTTTGTGTTTGAGTAAAATTAACTTTGTTGTTTTGTTCTATAAACTACAGACAACATTTCTCCCAAATTCCAAATAAAAATATTCTCATTTAGAGCATTTAATTGTAGAAAATGAGAAATGTCTGAAATAACAAAAATAAAAAAGATGCAGAGCTTTCAGACCTCAAATAATGCAAAGAAAATAAGTTCATATTCATAAAGTAGTTTTTAGAGTTCAGAAATCAATATTTGGTGGAATAACCCTGGTTGGTTTTTAATCACAGTTTTTTCATGCATCTTGGCATCATGTTCTCCTCCTCCACCGGTCTTACACACTGCTTTTGGATACCAGCTGTTAACACCGTAAACAGATTAATCAAAACAGATATATACAGTAATTCTTTGATTAATTACACTTTTTAATTCTTTTCTAAGCTCTTAACATTGAGTGAAATTAAAGTAAAACTTAAAAGAACGTGTTAAATAAACACAATATAATTAGTGTATAATATATATTATAATATATATTAGTGTTGTCAATCACTTCAAGAATGATTGTATATATAACAATTATATTAATTGCAACAACATTTTTGACTAATCTTGATCAATAAATATTAATAGTGTATTGTGATTTAGGCCTTGCATACTAAAACCTTTTTACACCAACCACTTCCGGGAAAACACCTGAAAATACTCACCTGGTACATCATGCCACCTTTACAGCAACACCCAGGCAACCAACATTTTTCCATATTAGCCACCCAAGAACATCTAGCAACCAGCAGCTACTGGATGGCAATGCCTAAGCAACCACCCAGCAATACCACAGCAACAAATACAGTGCATTACTAAACTAACCACATAGCAACCCCTCAGCAGTCACAAGACTACTTTGAAACTACACCACAGAAACCCTTTCAAAAATACCATAGCGACCACCATGCAACACCATTGCAACAACCTTGGATACCACATCAACCAGTAGGAAACATGTTAGCTGTGCAAAGTTCCTCACAACAACACTAACCATTTCCACAGCAGCCACTCAGCAACGTCTAAAGAACAGCATATAAAGAACAAAGACTGCAGGTTATCAATGCCTAAGCAACCATAGTACCATTGTATACACCTAGCAACACCTTAGCAGCTTCCTATTAACACATTAAGAGCTCCCTAGCAACACCTTTGCAACCACCTTGAATATCAGAGCAACCATCTATCTAGCAACACCTTAGCAGCGTCCTAGTAACACATTAAGAGCTCCCTAGCAACACCTTTGCAACCACCTTGAATATCAGAGCAACCATCTATCTAGCAACACCTTAGCAGCTTCCTAGTAACACATTAAAAGCTCCCTAGCAACACCTTTGCAACCACCTTGAATATCAGAGCAACCATCTATCTAGCAACACCTTAGCAGCTTCCTAGTAACACATTAAGAGCTCCCTAGCAACACCTTTGCAACCACCTTGAATATCAGAGCAACCATCTATCTAGCAACACCTTAGCAGCTTCCTAGTAACACATTAAAAGCTCCCTAGCAACACCTTTGCAACCACCTTGAATATCAGAGCAACCATCTATCTAGCAACACCTTAGCAGCTTCCTAGTAACACATTAAGAGCTCCCTAGCAACACTTTTGCAACCACCTTGAATATCAGAGCAACCATCTATCTAGCAACTGAGCTCTGATATTTAAGGTGGTTGCAAAGGTGTTGCTAGGGAGCTCTTAATGTGTTACTAGGAAGCTGCTAAGGCAACCACAGCAACCAGTTAGACAGCTTCCACATAGCAACACCATTCCAACCATAATAAAAATGCAATAGCATTATTGAATTATGAAATAATATATATGCACGTGACCTCATTAAATTTGTCCTTCTTTAATAGCACCCATTATTGTGAATATGCAGGTGTACTGTTGGTCTGTTTAAAAAATCGAACACAATTATTATAGCATTATTATGCGATTGTGTAATTATTATATTACTGGTATAAAATGCTCCAAAAATGAAAATCATGTTGTT
The DNA here is from genome assembly GCF_023375975.1 of Astyanax mexicanus. NCBI lineage: Eukaryota > Metazoa > Chordata > Actinopteri > Characiformes > Acestrorhamphidae > Astyanax > Astyanax mexicanus. Next base: position 11,383,635 of record NC_064428.1, on the reverse strand, counting down.
TATCACAATTATTTTGCACCAATATATCGTCTGCAAATAGTAGTCACTGTCACAAAAGGGTGCAGGGAAGACGTGGAGGCGGACGTAGAAGCAGGTAAGAAATAAATTATTTATTAAATAAATAATAAATAAACAAAGAAACAAGGAACGAGTAACACGAAACAAAGATACACAAATAACCAATAACCAAAACAAACCAGAGAACAAAAACTAAACCAACTAGAGATAATGATAATAAATAAACAGGGAATACATATACAAGGGAATAAACTATAAACGAGAAAACAAGAAATAAACGAGAAACAAGGGACTAAGGATATAGGAGACAAGAAAACACTGAGAAAAGCTTTGAAACACAGAGAGAGACAAACGACAGGTGAAGGTGCAAAGACCGACGAAGACAAAGTGGCACAGGGGATCTATCTATATGAACAGGAAACACACTAGAAGTGGAAACACCTGGGGAAGGGGCGGAGCTACAAATGAGACACATGGTGGAAAACTACTGAGACAGGAGACACAGAGGGGCACAGGTCACGTGGGGATAACACACAGAGACATGAGACAAGACAGGAACAGGGCGAGGACGTGACAGTCACTGAGAAAGGCTTAATTCTTTGATTGCTTTAGTAAACTTTTGTTGAGAAAAGTCTTGTTTTTTATTGAATCTCCAGTACTGTTTCTACAGTACTCTGTTCTGCAGAGGCAGCACTAAAGCTTGTAGGAACTGTGTGAACAGGCTGCGTGTTCTGAAACCCTGAGAGCTGCTCCTCCATCACGGCGCCGGCGGCGTCAGGAGACAGGCTCATCTTGATTTGAGGAATTAACTAAGCCCTGAACAGGTTCAGCGGAGTGACGGATCACCACATTACTGCTGATCCCTTAATCGCTCCCACTCATCATCTCCAGCCCAGCAAACCTGAACCGCCAGCGTCCCGTCACTTCTGTCCCAGCCTGCCAGGTCCTTCCTCCTGATCCTCAGCACTCGCTCTCGTTCTCCAGACCTACAGCTCAGCTCCAGTTAACCACAGCGCTGACCAGGGCCGGTTCTAGAGGGTGGGCTGAGATTTAGTTTTAGGCTAATATGTGGCTGATATGGAAAGCCATTGGTTGCTATGGCATTGCTGGGTGGTTGTCAAGGTTTTTGCTATCCTGTAGCTGTTGGTTGCTAGGTGTATCCAAGCTTGACAAGGAAGCTGCTTTAATCTAAAACATAATCAATCTTTAATTATGACACGCACTTCTATACATCATATGCTGAATCAATAATAATGAGCCTCAATGGCAAAAAGAGAGACATTTATGAGACATCATAAATGTAACATCATATACTAAATCAATAATTTGTGTTTATTGATTGGTTTATTGATTGGTAACATAAAACCACGGCTGATCAAATCACGGCAGAATTCAATGTACACCTGAACTTTCCTGTTTCCACCAGAACTGTCCGTCACCACAATAAATTATTGTGCTCTAAAACCAGGTGTTTCAGTTTCATTGTAATAGGAAAATGCACAAATGCGATGCTTCAGTTTGCATGATGGTTTGGACCTCAGTTGTGGTCAGATTACACTACAAATACAGATAGAAAAAGTGAATAAAGTTTAAAAACATAAAAATAGGACTATAAAGGCGCTATTTTAGTGACATATAGGCGAATTTGTGAACAATGCAGCTTGATTTAGGGCGTGTCAGTGTGTCTTTGCTATCGTAACGACGGGAAAAGTAAAAGGCATGCAAACTCCAAACTTTGCTATTTTAACGGCATGGCTACAAGGCGTGAAACTAGTCTGTTTGCAGGGTATAAGATAGCAATAAACATCATAACGCACCTTGCACAGGGTGTACAACAGCTTCCATACTTTATAGGCTTAATCAATAATAATTAGCCGGAATGGCGAGAGGAGAGGCGTAAATAAGAGACTCTGGGACGTTTATGGGCATCATGCAACACAGAATCAGGGGAATGTTAATCCAT